>NC_037669.1:154713780-154852985 GCF_003255815.1 Theropithecus gelada
TTAATTGCGTCGATTTGATTCTTCTCTCTTTTCTTCTTTATTAGTCTTGCTAGTGGTCTGTCAATTTTGTTGATCTTTTCAAAAAACCAACTCCTGGATTCATTGATTTTTTGGAGGGTTTTTTGTGTCTCTATCTCCTTCAGTTCTGCTCTGATCTTAGTTATTTCTTGCCTTCTGCTAGGTTTGGAATGTGTTTGCTCTTGCTTCTCTAGTTCTTTTAATTGCGATGTTAGAGTGTCCATTTTTGATCTTTCCTGCTTTCTCTTGTGGGCATTTAGTGCTATAAATTTCCCTCTACACACTGCTTTAAATGTGTCCCAGAGATTCTGGTACGTTGTATCTTTGTTCTCATTGGTTTCAAAGAACATCTTTATTTCTGCCTTCATTTCGTTATGTACCCAGTAGTCATTCAGGAGCAGGTTGTTCAGTTTCCATGTAGTTGAGCGGTTTTGATTGAGTTTCTTAGTCCTGAGTTCTAGTTTGATTGCACTGTGGTCTGAGAGACAGTTTGTTATAATTTCTGTTCTTGTACATTTGCTGAGGAGTGCTTTACTTCCAATTATATGGTCAATTTTGGAGTAAGTACGATGTGGTGCTGAGAAGAATGTATATTCTGTTGATTTGGGGTGGAGAGTTCTATAGATGTCTATTAGGTCTGCTTGCTGCAGAGATGAGTTCAATTCCTGGATATCCTTGTTAACTTTCTGTCTTGTTGATCTGTCTAATGTTGACAGTGGAGTGTTGAAGTCTCCCATTATTATTGTATGGGAGTCTAAGTCTCTTTGTAAGTCTCTAAGGACTTGCTTTATGAATCTGGGTGCTCCTGTATTGGGTGCATATATATTTAGGATAGTTAGCTCTTCCTGTTGAATTGATCCCTTTACCATTATGTAATGGCCTTCTTTGTCTCTTTTGATCTTTGATGGTTTAAAGTCTGTTTTATCAGAGACTAGGATTGCAACCCCCGCTTTTTTTGTTCTCCATTTGCTTGGTAAATCTTCCTCCATCCCTTTATTTTGAGCCTATGTATGTCTCTGCGTGTGAGATGGGTCTCCTGAATACAGCAGACTGATGGGTCTTGACTCTTTATCCAGTTTGCCAGTCTGTGTCTTTTCACTGGAGCATTTAGTCCATTTACATTTAAGGTTAAGATTGTTATGTGTGAACTTGATCCTGCCATTATGATATTAACTGGTTATTTTGCTCGTTAGTTGATGCAGTTTCTTCCTAGCCTCGATGGTCTTTACATTTTGGCATGTTTTTGCAATGGCTGGTACCGGTTGTTCCTTTCCATGTTGAGTGCTTCCTTCAGGGTCTCTTGTAAGGCAGGCCTAGTGGTGACAAAATCTCTAAGCATTTGCTTATCTGTAAAGGATTTTATTTCTCCTTCACTTATGAAACTTAGTTTGGCTGGATATGAAATTCTGGGTTTAAAATTCTTTTCTTTAAGAATGTTGAATATTGGCCCCCACTCTCTTCTGGCTTGTAGAGTTTCTGCTGAGAGATCTGCTGTGAGTCTGATGGGCTTCCCTTTGTGGGTAACCCGACCTTTCTCTCTGGCTGCCCTTAAGATTTTTTCCTTCATTTCAACTTTGGTGAATCTGGCAATTATGTGTCTTGGGGTTGCTCTTCTCGAGGAGTATCTTTGTGGCGTTCTCTGTATTTCCTGGATTTGAATGTTGGCCTGCCCTACTAGGTTGGGGAAGTTCTCCTGGATGATATCCTGAAGAGTGTTTTCCAACTTGGTTCCATTTTCCCCCTCACTTTCAGGCACCCCAATCAGATGTAGATTTGGTCTTTTTACATAATCCCATACTTCTTGCAGGCTTTGTTCATTTCTTTTTCTTCTTTTTTCTTTTGGTTTCTCTTCTCGCTTCATTTCATTCATTTGATCCTCAATCGCTGATACTCTTTCTTCCAGTTGATCCAGTCGGTTACTGAAGCTTGTGCATTTGTCACGTATTTCTCGTGTCATGGTTTTCATCTCTTTCATTTCGTTTATGACCTTCTCTGCATTAATTACTCTAGCCGTCAATTCTTCCACTTTTTTTTCAAGATTTTTAGTTTCTTTGCGCTGGGTACGTAATTCCTCCTTTAGCTCTGAGAAATTTGATGGACTGAAGCCTTCTTCTCTCATCTCGTCAAAGTCATTCTCCGTCCAGCTTTGATCCGTTGCTGGCGATGAGCTGCGCTCCTTTGCCGGGGGAGATGCGCTCTTATTTTTTGAATTTCCAGCTTTTCTGCCCTGCTTTTTCCCCATCTTTGTGGTTTTATCTGCCTCTGGTCTTTGATGATGGTGATGTACTGATGGGGTTTTGGTGTAGGTGTCCTTCCTGTTTGATAGTTTTCCTTCTAACAGTCAGGACCCTCAGCTGTAGGTCTGTTGGAGATTGCTTGAGGTCCACTCCAGACCCTGTTTGCCTGGGTATCAGCAGCAGAGGCTGCAGAAGATAGAATATTTCTGAACAGCGAGTGTACCTGTCTGATTCTTGCTTTGGAAGCTTCCTCTCAGGGGTGTACTCCACCCTGTGAGGTGTGGGGTGTCAGACTGCCCCTAGTGGGGGATGTCTCCCAGTTAGGCTACTCAGGGTTCAGGGACCCACTTGAGCAGGCAGTCTGTCCCTTCTCAGATCTCAACCTCCGTGTTGGGAGATCCACTGCTCTCTTCAAAGCTGTCAGACAGAGTCGTTTGCGTCTGCAGAGCTTTCTGCTGCTTTTTTGTTGTTGTTGTTGTTGTTGTGTAGCTGTGCCCTGTCCCCAGAGGTGGAGTCTACAGAGACAGGCAGGTTTCCTTGAGCTGCTGTGAGCTCCACCCAGTTGGAGCTTCCCAGCAGCTTTGTTTACCTACTTAAGCCTCAGCAATGGCGGGCGCCCCTCCCCCAGCCTCGCTGCTGCCTTGCCGGTAGATCACAGACTGCTGTGCTAGCAATGAGGGAGGCTCCGTGGGCGTGGGACCCTCCCGGCCAGGTGTGGGATATGATCTCCTGGTGTGCCTGGTTGCTTAAAGCGCAATATTGGGGTGGGAGTTACCCGATTTTCCAGGTGTTGTGTGTCTCAGTTCCCCTGGCTAGGAAAAGGGATTCCCTTCCCCCTTGTGCTTCCCAGGTGAGGCGATGCCTCGCCCTGCTTCAGCTCTCGCTGGTCGGGCTGCAGCAGCTGACCAGCACCGATCGTCCGGCACTCCCCAGTGAGATGAACCCAGTACCTCAGTTGAAAATGCAGAAATCACCGGTCTTCTGTGTCGCTCGCGCTGGGAGTTGGAGACTGGAGCTGTTCCTATTCGGCCATCTTGCTCCGCCCCCCGAGACAGGGTTTCAAATGGGTTTTTGCCATGTTGGCCAGGCTGGTCTTGAACCACTGGCCTCAAGTGATCTGCCCATCTTGGTGTCCCAAAGTGTGGGATTACAGGAGTGAGCCACTGTGCCCAGTGAAGCGTGTCTTCTTAACTCCAAACAACCACACTAGTTCCCAGCAATGGTTCTTAACCAGGCCAAGATGGCTGAAATAACAGTAATAGAATTCAGAATATAGAAGGGACAAAGACCATTGATATGCAGGAGAAGGTCAAAACCCAATTCAAAAAATCTAAGAATTACAATAAAATAATACAGAAGCTGATAGATAAAATGGCCTTTATAAGAAAGAACCAAAGTGATCTGACAAAGCTGAAAAAACACACTATACGATTTTCATAATGCATTTGCAAGTATTCATAACAGAACAGACCAAGCTGAGGAAAGATCTCAGAGCATGAATGCTGGCTCTCTGAAATAGTCAGAGAAAAATAAAAAACGGTAAAGAAGAATGAACAAAAAAATCTCCAAGAAATAAGAAATTATGTAAAGAGATTCAATCTGTGATTCACTGGTGTCCCTGAAAGAAAGGGAGAAAACCAAGCAACCTGGAAAATATATTTGAGGTTATCATAAATGAAAATTTCCCCAACCTTGCTAGAGAGGCCAGTGTTCAAATTCAGAAAATGCAGAGAATCCCTGTGAAATACTACACAAGAAGATCACATCTAAGACACATAGTCATCAGACTTTCCAAGATTGCAATGAAAGAAAAAATGGTAAATGCAACTAGAGAGAAAGGGCAAGTCATCTACAAAGGGAACTCATCAGGCTAACAGCAGACCTGTCAGCAGAATCCCTATAAAGCAGAAGAGATTGGGGGCCTATATTCAGCATCCTTAATTAAAATAATTTTCAACCAAGAATTTCATATCCAGACAAACTAAGCTTTGTAAGTGAAGGACAGATAAGATCATTTTCAGACAAGCAATTGCTAAGGAAATTTGTTAACACCAGACCTGCCTTACAAGAGGTTCTGAAGGGAGTGCTAAATATAGAAAGACCATTATCAGCCATTACAAAAACACACTTAAGTACATACACCAGTGACACTATGAACAACCACACAATCAACATTGCATAATAACCAGCTAACAACATGAAGACAGGATCAAATTCACACATATCAATACTAGCCTTGAGTGTAAATGGGATAAACGCCCCCAATTAAAAGCCACAGAGAGGCACGTTGAATAGAGAAGCAAAACTCAAGGTTTTGCTGTCTTCTAGAAACCCATCTCACATGTAATGATACCCATAAGCTCAAAGTAAAGGGATGGAGAAAAATCTACCAAGCAAACAGAAAAAAGCAGATATTGCTGTTCTAATTTCAGACAAAATAGACTTTAACAAAGATTAAAAAAAAAACACAAAGAAGGACATTATATAATGTTAAAGGGGTCAATTCAATAAAGGGGTCAATTCAACAAGAAGACCTAACTGCCCTAAATACGTATGCACCGAACACAGGAGCACCCAGATTCATAAAGCAAGTTCTTAGAGATCTAAAAAGAGATTTAGGTAACCACACAATAATAGTGGGAGACTTTAATACCTGACTGACAGTTTTAGACAGATCATTGAGGCAGAAAACTTACAAAGATATTTGGTACCTTTACTCTGCACTTGACTAAATGGACCTTAGAGACATCTACAGAACTCTCCACCCAAAAAACAACAAAATGTACATTCTTCTTTCCTGCACATGCCACATACTCTAAAGTCAACCACACAATTGTGGCTAAAACAATATTCAGTATATTAAAAAAAGAAATCACAGCAACCACACTCTTGAACCACAATACAATAAAAATAGAAATAAATGCTAAGAAAATCTCTCAAAATGAAATCATTAAATGTAAATTAAACAACCTGGGTCCTAAATGACGTTTGGGTAAATAATGAAATCAAGACAGAAATCAAGAAATTATTTGAACCTAATGAAAAAAAAAAAAGATATAACATACCAGAATCTCTGGAACATAGCCAAGGCAGTTAAAAGAGAAGTTTATAGCACTATACACCCACATCAAAAAGTTAGAAAGATCTCAAATTAATGACTTAACATCACAACTAGAGGGACTAGAGAAACAAGAGCAAATCAACTCCAAACCTAGCAGAAGACAAGAAATAACCAAAATCAGAGCTGAGCTGAAGGAAATTGAATCATGAAAAATCGTACAAAAGATCAATGAATCCAGGAGCTGCTTCTTTGAAAGAATTATCAAGATAGATGGACCACTAGCTAGACTAATAAAGAAAAAAAGAGAGAAGATACAAATAAGCACAATCAAGGATGACAAAGAGGACGTTACTACTGACCCCACAGAAATACAAAACAAAAAAAAAAAACTGTCAGAGATTATTATAGTTTCAGTAAAAGTGATTTCAGTAGGACAAATAAGATCCTTTCAGACAAGTAAATACTAAGAGAATCAGGATTTTCTTGTCTGCAAAGAATCTTATTTGTCCTTCACTTATAAAGCTTAGTTTGGGTGGAAATGAAATTCTCAGTTGAATTTTTTTTATGAACTCCTCTATTTCCACAAGCTAGAAAACCTAGAAAAAAAAAATGGGTAAATTCCTGGAAACATACAACCTCCCAAAAAAAGAACCAGAAAGAGATTGGATCCTTGAATGGACCAATAATGAGTTCTCAAATTGAATCAGTAATAAAAAGCCTGCCACCAGAAAAAGCCCAGGACCAGATGGATTCATAGCTGAATTCTACGAGAGGTATAAAAAAGAGCTGGTACCATTCCTACTGAAACTGTTCTAAAAAATTGAGGAAGAAGGACTCCTCCCTAACTCATTCTATGAGGTCAGCCTCATCTTGATACCAAAACCTGTCAGACACACACACACACACACACACACAAAGAAAACTTCAGCCAACATTCTTGATGAACACAGATGCAAAAATACTCAGCAAAATACTGGCAAACTGAATCCAGCAGCACATCAAAAAGCTAATCCACCATGATCCAGAAGGCTTTATCCCTGGGATGCAAAATTGGTTCAACATACACAAAATAATTAATGTGATTCACTACTTAAAAAGAACTAAAAACAAAAACATATGATCATCTCAATGGATACAGAAAATGCTTTCAATAAAATCCAACATCCTTTCATGTTAAGAACCCTCAGCAAACTAGGCATGGAAGGAACATACTTCAAAACCATAAGAGCCATCGATGACAAACCCACAGCCAACATCATACTGAATAGGCAAAAGCTGGAAGTACTCTCCTTGAAAATCAGAATGAGACAAGGATGCCCACTCTCACTACTGTCATTCAACCTTCTACTGGAAGTTCTAGCCAGAGCAACCAGACAAGAGAAAAAAATAAGAGGCATCCAAAAAGAAAAAGAGGAAGTCAAGTTATCCCTGTTTGCAGACTACATGATGCTATCTCTAGAGAACCCCTAGTCTCTACCCAGAAGCTCCTTGATCTAATAAACAATTTCAGCAGTTTCAGGACACAAAAGCAATGTAGAAAAATCAGTAACATTCCTATTCACTAACAATACCCAAGCTGAGAGCCAAATCAAGAATGCAGTCTCATTTACAATAGCCACAAAAAGAATAAAATACCTAGGAAAATAGCTAACCACGGGGGCAAAAGACCTCTACAATGAGAATTACAAAACACTTCTCAAAGAAATGAGAGATGACAAACAAATGGAAAAATATTCCATGCTTATGTATAGGAAGAATCAATATTGTCAAAATGGCCATAAGGCCCAAAGAAATGTGCAGATTCAATCCTATTCCTATCAAGCTACCAATGACATTATTTACAGAACTAGAAAAAACTATTTTAGAATTGATATGTAACCAAAAAAGAGTCCAAATAGCCAAGGCAATCCTAAGCAAAAAGAGCAAAGCTGGAGGCATCACATTACCTGACTTCAAACTATGCTATAGGGCTACAGTAACCAAAACAGCATGGTACAGCTACCAAAACAGACACACATACCAATGGAACAGAATAGAGATCCCAGAAATAATGCCACATACCTACACCCATCTAATCTTTGACAAAATTGGCAAAAACAGCAATGGGAGAAAGACTTTCTATATAATAAATGATGCTGGGGATCACTGGCTAGCCATATCCAGAAGATTGAAACTGGACCTCTTCCTTACACCATGGACAAAAATCAACTCAAGATGGATTAAACACTTAAATCTAAAATGAAAATCTGTAAAAACCCCAGAAGATAACATAGGAAATACCATTCTGGATATAGGCCCCTTGTAAAGATTTCATGACAAAGATGCCAAAACCAAATGCAGCAAAAGCAAAATTTGACAAATGGGACCTAATTAAACTAAGGAGTTTCTGCACAACAAAAGAACTCTCAACAAAGTAAACAGAAAACCTACAGAATGGGAAAAAGCATTTGCAAACTATGCATTCAACAAAGGTCTAATATCTGGAGTCTACTAATATAAGGAGCTTGAACAAATTTTGCAAGCAAAAAACAACCCCATCAAAACTGGGCAAAGGACATGAACAGACACTTGCAAGAGAAGCCATACATACAGCCAACAAGCATATGAAAAAATGCCCCACATCACTGATCGTTAGAGAAATGCAAATCAAAAGCACCATAAGATACCACCTCACACCAGTCAGAATGATTATTAATAAAAAGTCAAAAAATAAAGATGCTGGTGAGGTTGTGAAGAAAAGAGAATGCTATGTACTTCTGGTGGGGGTGTAAATTATTTTAGTCACTGTGGCAAGCAGTTTGGTGATTTCTCAAAGAACTTAAAATAGAACTACCATTCAACCCAGAAATCCCATTACTGGGTATACACCCAAAGGAATATAAGTTGTTCTGTAATAAAGACACATGCACACATATGTTCTTTGCAGCACTATTCACAATAACAAATACATGGAATCAACTTAAATGGCCATCAACCGTAGACTGGATAAAGAAAATGTGATACATATACACCATGGAATACTACACAGCCATAAAAAGAACAAGATCATGTCCATTGCAGCAACATGGATGGAGTTGGAGGTCATTATCCTAAGCAAATTAACACTGGAATAGCAAACCAAATACCACATATTCTCCCTTATAAATGAGAGCTAAACATTGAGTATACATTGACACAAAGAGGGAAACAACAAACATTAGGGCCTACTTGAGGGTAGTGGGTGGGAGGAGAGTGAGGATCAAAAAACTACCTATTGGGTACTATGCTTTTCACCTGGGTGACCAAACCCAATGATATGCAATTTACCTATATAACAAACCTTCACATTTACTCCTGAACCTAAAAGTTGAAAAAAAAAGAAGTTTCATCTTCCTTTGACATAGTTAACAAGGAGACCACTTAAGATATGATCACTCATTCTGCTTGTACCCTCATCACACATTTCTTCTATATGATTACTCTGAGATCTGTGGTACAAGTCATTGGCAGAGAATCCAAGTACTGTGGATTTTGTGTCTCCTTGGTAACCACCTATTGGGTAGAGAGCATCCTAGGATTTTCCATGGGTCTTGTTCCTCGCCTCCTGGGTGACATCACTTCTTTGTGGCTGTGTAACCCAATGGCCTACCTCATCAATACCTGGACAGGGTTTCTGTCATGAATGAAATGAAGAGTTATTCTCAAGCTGTCACATGATTATTTTGCTAGTATGTTGACCTACCCCTTTGCACTTGTCTCCAATCTTATGGCTTTCAACACCTGTGGTCTTGCTGGTGGATGCCCTCCTTACTCTCCAAGATATTCTTCTTAGATTATTGGTGCATGCTACATGAAAAGGGAAATATGAACCTAGGAAATAGCTTGTTTTTCTGGAAGATCTCTTTTGGAAAGACTTATTCTTGTAACCTGACAATGTTAATTTGAAGATGTGAGGCAGGAACACCAACTTTTCTATAGTACCAGAAGTACAGAATTAAGGGAGAGAATGTGGATTTATTTATATTGTGGCACAATTTTTAAATAGTCATTTAATCTTGGGAAAAATTTTTTAAAATCCTTAATTTATTAAAACAGAAAAAAAACACACATGCAGTTATTTCCCTTTGTTATGTGGGAGTATAGCAGAGGTAAGGAATTTGTAGGAAGGGAAGAGGTAATCAAAGAGTATGAGATTGCATAACAATGTCATAATAAAAAATAATAGCATGTAGCATACCAAATTTAGTTAAAATGCATTAAGATATGTATTAAAAGATGGCCACAAAATTTTTGTTAATGATAGATTCCTCAGAAGTTTGTATTTCATGTGACTTTTTTCACTTATGTCCTTATACTTTTGTATATTGCTCATTTTTTAAATTATAAAGATGTATTATTGGCCGGGCGCGGTGGCTCAAGCCTGTAATCCCAGCACTTTGGGAGGCCGAGACGGGCGGATCACGAGGTCAGGAGATCGAGACCATCCTGGCTAACACGGTGAAACCCCGTCTCTACTAAAAATACAAAAAACTAGCCGGGCGAGGTGGCGGGCGCCTGTAGTCCCAGCTACTCGGGAGGCTGAGGCAGGAGAATGGCGTGAACCCGGGAGGCGGAGCTTGCAGTGAGCTGAGATCCGGCCACTGCACTCCAGCCTGGGCGACAGAGCAAGACTCCGTCTCAAAAAAAAAAAAAAAAAAAAAAAAAAAAGATGTATTATTTATTTATTTAGAAATAGAAGTTTCATTGTAATAAAAAAAATGAAACAAAATACATTCATCAACTCAAAGGAATTTATTTAAAAATTCTGACATCCAGTGAGGTGAAGACTTAGGGTTGCTGAACGTAGAAAAGACCTGACGTAAAAGGTGGGAGGACGGCCGGGAACTCTTCCTGAGCCACAGAGAAGACACACCTAGAAGTGACTTAGAATCAGTGAAAAAAATTTTTTTTCAGCCATTCGTCTTGGGGTTAGGATCAAGACAAACGCTGTGAGCAAGGAAATAATTCTCTAAGTCCTAAATTAGATGTAAACCATTGCTTGGTTTATCTTCAACAGAAAATAACAACAAAACCCAAACTGTATAATAGATTCCCAATTCTGGAGCTGAAGACTTAGGAAATATTTTAAATAGCAAAATGTTTCAATGTACTTCTCTAGTTTTTAGATAAAAAGTCATTCAAAAGAAGAAATCAGCAAATGAAGTATTTTGTCTTCATACATGGGGGAAAGAAGTTTAAACTAGTTATCATTTGGATACAGGATGAAAGAACTGATTTCAGACTCTTTTTCCAATAGGACTAGCAGCACCAGTAAGAAAAACACGATCAGTTCCCCAGAGATAGTGTCAAAGAAAAGTTGTACTCTTATATTCTGTTAGAATTGTTGCATTGAGATGACTTTCAGAGAAATTCCCAAGAAAGAAAAACCACAGCATTCTGTTCTCAAGGTGATAAAGACCTGCTTCGCAGCCTGAACCCTGGCTTTGGAATCAGGTACTTGGAAAGCAGTTTTATTTAAAACCTATTTCGCTTATCAAGTTAGGGTATGCAAGCTTTTTATTCTTTCTTACTCTTAGTTTTTTCATCTATAAAATGGGAGTGCTGATAATAACACAGTGCAGAAAAGAATATGTACTTGACTTACTTTATGTGTATGTAGCATAATTCAAATGTAAGTGTAATCATGAAAATATTGACTAGAATGGGCAAAGTGCACAAATGTCACAACCAAAGTAACTTAAATAAATGTATTTTTTTTTCCTCAAAAACCATTATAAGCTACTTAAGATCACTGGGGAGACCTAATAAAATAAATAGCAGCCAAGAAGATTTTAAATGTGGAGTCTTAAATCATGAAATACAGAGGAATGTCAGAAATAAGCTAGTTCAATTTGTTTATTTTACTAACACAACTAAGGCTGTGAAGGTAGTAAAGATAGTGGATCAAGGTTGAATGGCTTCTTGGTGATCATTTTGGGACTAAAATTCTCTTGACTCTCCACCTAGTGTTTTCCTCCTCACAAGCAAGATAAAATTCACTGTAATAGAGACCCCAACCCAACTGCCAGATGCAACTTATAAAGTCTTTCTTGACTACTCCCCACTGCCTTCCTATCCATGGAAGTGACCTTCACTAGTCTGATAGTTTTTCAGGGGCAGACACCATGGCGTATTCATCTCTCTGGCCAAATACAGAGAGAGAGATGAAAACACCATCTTTCTCTCTCTCTTTCTGTCTCTCTGTCACTTTCTCCTTTTCTCCCTTCCTTCCTTCTTTTATTTCTTTTTCACTTTCAGACTTCCACCGGTGCTCAGGATACATGGAGCAGCATCAGGGGAGTAAGGAAAAGTCTGGAGCTCTCTGATCATTTCAGAGCCCTCTCCTGGGGCTCATGGGTTAGGGCAAACCACAAGCCCACGGCTGCTACACAGAAATGTGGACCAGCCCTTCTATTGATATGGAGAAGGTAACTATGATTTCTCTTTCACTTTCTTGTAGGTCTTGGAAATGCAGGCCCAGATCTTGGCCAGGCAGGAAACCACTCTGTTTGATGGAGTGAGTGGCAACCTGGGCCTTGTCTCTAAACTCTTTCTGCTTATGTAGGATGTGCCCCAAGGTTCTGACAATGTCAGAAGGTGCCTGGGCTGTGGCTAGGCTTTCAAAAACCTTCCAAAATCAGGCCTGAAAACCCTCAGAAATTAAGATACATCATGAGCCATCATGTGGAGCTGGAAGAGAGGTGCATGTGGCAGCGCAGGTGGAATATCCATCCTTATGTTCCCAGTGTTTGGCTGTAGCTGGCACATGGCTGGAGTTCAGCAAATGCCTTTTGGGTGAATGACTGAATGATGGATATTTGGATGGATGAGGCGAGTGGATAGATAAAGCTCTGCACTGCAAAGAGATTCTGTAAAGCTTTGTCTCACTTCAGGCCTGGTATGGTTATCCTTATTTGCAAAAATCCAAACTAGGACTTTATTTAGCCTTTTGAGCATGTAGAATTTCCATTCCAGTAACAAAGTATTTTCAACTGAAATAAAATTAGATAATAGGAGTATACTAAAGACCGTTTTCTAAATGTGGCCTACTTGACTGTTTCCATTGCAGAAGCAACTGTCGTCTAAACAGTCCTGGCTGAACTGAGGAACCCAGAAGTCTTAGCAGGCAAAATTAGTGCCTACTCTAGTTTTCTGCCTATTCATTCAGGAATATTTCTGTTACTTACAGAAAATATAAACATCTGTCCAATTCTGTCCTCATATACTAACATACTTCTATTCATTAATTTAAAAAATGTTTAGCCAAGCCCAGAAGATTCACTTGACTATTACTAAGCAATAGAGGAAAATGAGGATAGTGCCTGACAGCACATGAAGCTGACCCAAGCTGGCCCTGTGTCCCAGAGGGGTCAGAAGACAACTCATATAGCAGTTAATAAAGAACAAGAAAGCTCTTTTGATATCTCCTTATTTGGAATCCCAAAGCATATGACTCTAACACTGCTCTCTACTAAAGGACAAATGTAAGTTCCTAAGATTCTAATATCTAGCGGAAATTGTAAATGAAATGTTGACTTTTTCTTAACCTCCAAGCCCAGTGTTACTTCCTGGAAGTAAGAACACAATGTAGTAAAGAAGATTTCCCCAGTAGAGATGAATCAGGTTTGCTTCAGCCTATTAGAATAAGGAACTGTCTAACATTTGTGGCATTCAACAAAGGGGGCTGCATTAGTCAGACTTTTCTAGAATATGTTGTGACAGCAAGTACCCGAAAATCCTGTCAGCCCTACAATAGGTTTTCTCTAGTCCAAGTTACTGGCCATGTGAGAGTCAGCTGTATCTTTATTCCAGGAACAAGGGTAAAGGGAAAGCCCCTATCTGCAACATGCACATCTCACAGCGGTGGAACAGAAAGACGGGAGAATGAAAACATTTTCTCTGTAGTGGTCCATGTCTCTTCCTTTCATACATCTTTGGCCAATGCAGGACCAAGTGCAGGGCCAGGTTAAACCAGGCCTTATGGGTTGACCTATATCCCTCAAAAAACATATATCAAAATCCTAATGCCCAGTACTTCAGAATATGACCTTATTTAAAAGTAGGACCATTGCAAATATAATTAATTAAGATAAGGTCATAGTGGAATAGGGTGGGCCCTTAATCCATTGTGTCTGATGTCCTTATAAGAAGAGAAGAGACACAGACACAGAGGGAAGGCCATATAAAGACAGAAGCAGAGATTAGAGTCATGTTTCCACAAGCCAAGGAACGCCTGGGCCTACCAGAAACTGGGAGAGGCAAGGGAGGACCCTCCCCTAGAGGCTTCAAATGAACCATGGCCCTTGATTTCAGACTTCTAGTCTCTAAAACTGTGACTATGAGAGAATACATTTCTGTTGTTTTAAGTCACCCAGTTTGTGGTTCTTTATTATGACAACCCTAGGAAACAAACACACCAGGCATCATAAGGTGACAGGGGCCAGGAAAGGGCAAAAGGGAGGGACCCAGTAAGAAGGGCCAGCAAATATTTAGATACAAATGCAACCTACCATGGGAGTCCAGTGCAGTCTTTAGCAGAGACCACCCATGACCACCCATGGTTGTCTGCCAAGACAGGGGTCCTGCATTAGACAGGAACGGTGGTTCTTAACCATTGCTGGGCATTAGAATCCCCTGGGAAGCTTTGAAAATGCCCATATTTTAGATTTACCTTAAAAAATCTCCCACCTTCTGAGGTACTTGTTCATTAGATTTGGAGCAGATTCTGGGAAGGTTAAGTTTTGAAAATAAGCTCCCCAGGTTCCAAGAATCTGATGCGTATCTCTGATTAAGAGCCACAGAGTAGAAGGCCAACTTCTCCTCCAACGTGCCTCACAATGCCAGGCTTCTAATGGTGGCTGTGGCTCAGCAGGGGGTCAAGTGACTTCTTGGTGAGCTTGTTCTTTTGGTTTGCTTTAAATGCATTGAAGATCTCATTGAAACGGCAAAGGCATAGATTTCTTTTTCAAACATTTAAAGTCCCAAGCTCTAGTCAGGGTTTCTAGAATCACAGAACATTTGCTTTGATCCCAGGAGCTGGAAGGTGAGTGAAAGGACAGTTCCACAATTTTTTTTTTTTGACTTTTCCAGGTAAAACATGAAGGAAGGATGATCGATACAGCTCTTGTTTTGCTATAGGAAAACTACTTTTGATGATAATTGTTGCTCTCAAAATATGTTTGTTATAGATTGCATGTTTATCCCCACAAAGTTTGTATGTTGAAACTCTAAATCTCAGTGGGAAGGTATTAGGAGGTGGGCCCTTGGGAGAGAAGTAGATTTAGATGAGGCCATGAGGGTGGAGCCCCCTTAATGGGATTTAGTGACTTTATTTGGACACAGATAACTTCCCTTTTTAAGGGGGAAATCTGCATATGAAGGGGAGTCACTAGAAGCATCCTAATGCCACTGAAGATATAATTCGGAACTACGATTTGAATAAACAGTTGGAAATAACTTGCCAAGTTAGCCTTTCTCCTGTGAAGTGAATGAGAACAAGTCCTTTCCCAGCAAGGAAATCCTATATCACTTGCCTTAAACAGATTCTCTCTACTCCCACACCTTGAGAAAGAGCTCTCACTACCTTTCTGGGCTAAGTTGTGCATCCGAGATTATCAGCCAGATCTGGTGTCATAGTCACTGAGGCCACCATCAGAACATTCAGCCAATTGGCAATGAAAGACAGCAGTGCGATTTCCTAACCTCATCCACTGTTCTGTAATTCCTCACTTCTAATTCCTTGACTATCTCCCGGAACTTTTCACTGTGTTCCACTTACTACATTCTCCCTTTCTCCCCTTCGCCTTGGGAGTCACAGCGGGCGATTTACCTACTCTCCATAAAGCCAGAAGAGGAATGTTAACATTCAGTTCATGTTGCACTATTCTCTAAACCTTTCATCTTTCACTCTATAATAAAAGATTTTCCTTTGAGGCTTTTGCCCTATTTAGTATTGTTAACCTTTCTTAACCCAATCATGTATTACTAACCATTCAGTTATTTCCCTTCACTCTCCTAAGACTGGCATTAGACTCTTAGTTATCCTCTCCTCTTTCACTCTTGCTGATATCTGGGGTTGGAATCTTCATCTGTCCAACAACCTAGTTTCACAATTCTTCATCTCAACTTCTGCTGTCCCTCAATTGATAACTGTCACCCCAATCATACAAATATTAAAAGAGAGGCAAGAAAGTAGCATCTAAAAGAAATATGGGTAAACTTATATTTTTAATGGAAAAAATTAAGCAATAGAAGCAACTTTTCTCTTTCTTTGGAGGGAAAGGGATGGGTGCAGATAAAGACAGACTTATGAGTTTAGAAGGTGGAAAATAAAGAAGTATTGACAAATAATTTTTAACCTCTTTGCAAAATAAAAGACAAGATCATCTTCTGAGAGTGGGAGAAAAAATAGGGGAATTGAAGGTTTGTGGGGAGTAGCAGTGGTTTAAAATACTGTAGTCAAAGAGCATGAGCGAACAAATTATCAGAGAACTATTGTACAACTGCCAGCAGGGTGGGGGCCTGTTTTGATGGGGTGGTACCAATCTTCTCTATTAAGTGACTTCCTCTAGCAGGTGCAGAGAAAATAAATACTTGGCTTCATGGAGGTCAGGTTTTTCTTGGAGAGTTATGAAGTGTTTTCTTCCTTTCTTTTTTAAAAATTATGTATCCCCCATGACTAGCACATGGTAGATAGGCAACAAATATAATCATCGTTGGTATCATGTAGGATCAGTGACAAGACCCCCCATAGATATCAAAATTCATGGATGCTCAAGACCCTTATATAAAATGGTGTAGTATTGGCATATCATTTACACACATCTTCCCATATACTTCAAATCATCTCTAGATTGCTTATGATACTTAATATAATGTAAATGCTATGTAAATAATTGATATACTTTAAAACATCTCTGGATTACTTATAATACCTAATATAATGTAAATGCTGTGTAAATAGTTGTTATACTGTATTGTTTAGAGAATAATGACAAGAAAAAAGTCCTTACATGTCCAGTACAGATGGAAGTGTTCACTTTTCTTTGAATATTTTTGATCAGTGATTGAACCCATAGATACAGAACCCACAGGTATGGAGTGCTGACTATATTTGAATATTTTTTTCCACTGTACAAGACAGTCTCTTTGAAACAGTGTTGTTGCATGAAGGACCATGATATCTAAGCTGACTAAGGAGGAAAATAAAGAAAGATGATTGATATATTGGAAAAAATATATGATTCAATATAGAGGACCCTGTGAGGTTGAAAAGGAAGCGAGAGAGAGAGAGAGAGACAGAGACAGACAGCCCCAGAGATGGACAGAGACTTAAAGAAATTGTCTCACATAATTGTGAGTCCGAAATCTGCAGGGCAGGCTTACAGGCTGGAAATTCAGGTAAGAGTTGATGCGGCAGCCTTGAGTTAAAAGACCAGAAACTTAAGCAGAATTTCTATGTTACAGTCTGGAGGCTTAATTCCTTCTTCTTTGGGGGACTTCAGTCTTTGCTGTTAAAGCCTTCAACTGATTGGATGAGGCCCACCCACGTTATGGCGGATAATCTACTTTACTCAAAGTCTACTGATTTAATTTTAATCACATCTGAAAAATACTTTCACAGCAATATCTAGGCTGGTGTTTGACCAAACAACTGGGCACCAAAACTTAGTCAGGTTGACACATAAATTTAGTTATCACAGGTAGAAATGAAACAAGATTTTGGTCAGAAAATTGATGATTAAACTGGTGAATCTGGAGGCAGAGCAGTATGACAGAGTCCATGGAACGATGAATGTGGATAACTAGGGTGGCAAGAAGATCACTGGTGATGTGAAGGTCGAGCATAATGAGTCCAGCATAATGACTGGATTCATCCACTTGGACAATGAAATCTAGGATGTTGTCAGGTGAGACAGAGAGAAAAAATGTAAGCCATGAGATAAGAGTTTTCACTGAATGATAGGTAATGATCAGAGGGAAGAAAGATGACCAAGAAAGTGAGACAGGGTATTGTAGTCAAATGGCATGAACCCCAGTAGAGAGGTCTCCAACCCTCTGCTCTACCATTGGGTGACCTTAAATAAATCACTTAATCTCTGTGTGTCTACACTTCTTCAAATTCCAACTCTAGTTTAATATTCAAAAGCTGTTGTGGGAGTCAAGTATAGTGGTAAATGGCAGTAAATGGTAGGTAAAAGTAGTTTGGAAAAGGCAGCCAAACCAGTCAGAGAGAAGTTGGGGTTTCTTGATACTTATAGTATTAAGCACTAAAGTGTCTCTCCAATCAAATTTAAGGAATTTCTGGTTGTGATTTAAAGGAGTTGTGGTGGCCAACCTCCAACAGGACCCCCAAATGATCCTCATTCTCCTGGTACTCTCGCCTTTGCATAGGGCCTTCCTGCATTTAACAGGGCTGACTTGTATAACAAATAGAATGTAACAGAAGTGATGATGTGTGACTTACAAGACCAGGTCATAAAAAGCATTGTGGTTTCTTCCTTTCTCTTGGATCACGTACTCTGGTGGCAGCCAGTCACCATGACATGAAGACACTCAAGCAGTTCTATGGAGGGACCTAGGCACAAAGAACTGAGGCTTCCTGATAACAGCCATGTAAGTGAACCATTTTGGAAGGAAATCCTCTAGTTCTGGTTAAGTTTTCTGATGGCTGCAGGCCCATTCAATATCTTTACTGCAAGAAGAGAAACCCTGAGCCAGGGACACTCACATAAGCTATTCTCGAATTCCTGACCAATAGAAATTGTGAGTGAAAAATGATTATTGTTTTAACCTACTAAGCTTTGAAGTAATTTGTTATGTGACAATAAATAAATTATGTAAGAGATATTTGTTTCCACTGAATCTTAAACCTCTTTATTCATGCTTCCTACCTGTGTGTAGACATGTAATTAGATGTTTTTAAATGTATACTGACAGAAGTAGGGAGGCATCTTTTTGTTGTGAGGCATTGGGTGAATATCTTTTACTCCTTAGACTTTGGCTTACTCAGGTGTAAAATGAAGGGTTGCCCTGATACTCTGAAGGTCCTCTCTAGCTACAAACTCTGTGGGCAACCTCTTGAATGAGATGGTTGCTCACAAAACGCACATAATCTCACTATGATGCTAAATTAAAGTTCAACAAACCAACTTCATTGACTGAATTTTCATAAAATGATTTTTTCAGAGAGAAGGCAGACTAAAGCAAGTCAAAAAAGAACTGGAGAGAATGTAGGGAATTCACTAATTCTAAATTTAATCTTCATAAAGAAGTGTCTCATGACATATCCCAAAGTTGTGTTGCGTATAGTTCTGCCATAGCGATATACTTGATAATATTTTTATGTTTCTGTTCCTTCTAGACTTGTTTCACTTTATAAATAATATTACATTTTACTAAATTAAATTTTTAGAGTTGCTTCTGTAACTATATCTCTCCAATAACTAAATGATTTGAAAATTGGAAAGAGTGTATAACAGAATAGGTTATCTAGTATTTTAGATACTTAGAATATTCACACAGCTATGATTAAATCCATCAAGTTCCCACATTCGCTCATTTTAAAAAGGAGATTCAGCCATATTAAGTCAATTAAATTGGTTTGATGTTTATTTTATCCTCTGACCTAGATTCCTGTACTCTCCCATTGGCTTTAACTTTCTGTGGGACACTCTTGTACTGGAACTGATTTTTAGAGTATCTTTAGTGTGGCTAGTTGGTATTCCCAAGAAAGTAACAGACTCAGAATATTCTGTTTTACATTTTCCTAGTTATGGTGAGGTTGTTCTTTTCCCAATCCCTCTTTATTTCTCCTCTTGACATAAAACATTTACACACATCACTAATCTCCTCCACACAATTTATTACAAACTAAGGGGGAATGGGGCCTCTGTCTCATTTATTTTTAGGATCGTGTAAGCATTGCTCTTGTTAAATATTGCTGTTAACTGACTATATTGAACACTTCTTAAACACCTCCAGGCCTTTAGCTACCTGCTCTGCCTCAGCAGCTATTTCTGCCTACCAACCCCACTCAGAACCCACATTTCTCACTGTCTGAGGCCAACAAGTTGGCCTATGAATGCTGGCCCCTCTCACTTGGCAGCTGCTGTATGACCAGGCTAACCATGTCTGGTCTCTGCCTTCTCTCATCACTTATAGACTTTAATGAAATGTCACACTACAGACATGGACAAGGAAGCCAGATTTTATAACCAGGAAGTCAAGTGTGGGGATACAGTAGGGGTATGTGTGTGGTGGGGGTTATCTATCTAAAGGATGAAACTTGGCCAGTTGAAAACAGGTATTGTCAGGAATCCACTGATAAATTTCTTCTCCTTTCTCGCTTTCATAGATTGGGCAGGGCACAACTTCTGGAGCGGCACTGCATGGCTGTGCAGAGGTCCCTGAAAGGTCATCTGCTGTGTGTCTTCCAGCGTCCCTGTAAGAGAGTAGACAGAGAAGTCATGCATCACCTTGCACTGTCCCCTTTCCTTCCCTGACTCGCTCCTCTTCATGCTTTCTCCAGCCTGGGATTTTATTTCTCAAATAAAGACAAACCTTAATCTTAATCCTCACCTCAGCCTTTGTTTTCCAGGAAATCTGGACTAAAACACTGACCAGTTTTAAAAAATGGTAACATGTTTATACTCTTTTCCTATCTTTCTGCTCAAAATGTACATGGTACTTTAGGGATCTGCCTGCCTATGCGACTCCATATGCAACCTTTTTTTTTTTTTTTTTTTTTTTGAGATGGAGTCTTGCTCTGTTGCCCAGGCTGGAGTGCAGTGGTGAGATCTCGGCTCACTGAAAGCTCCACCTCCCGGGTTCACTCCATTCTCCTGCCTTAGCCTCCCGTGTAGCTGGGACTACAGGCGCCCACCACCATGCCCTGCTAATTTTTTGTATTTTTAGTAGAGACGGGGTTTCACTGTGTTAGCCAGGATGCTCTCGGTCTCCTGACCTCGTGATCCGCCCACCTCGGCCTCCCAAAGTGCTGAGATTACAGGCGTCAGCCACCCGCACCCCGCCTATATGCAACTTTTAAAAATGCTTACAAACATGCATACATAGGAGATATAATTTCTCTTCTATAATTAAGGATAAGTGAGCTACACTGACCTGCTTACTGGTTCTTGCACATTCCAGGTACATTCCTGCCTTTGTATTTGCTATGCCTTCTGCTTACACTGTTCTCCACCCAGACATCCACATTCCTGCACCTACCTCAGGTCTGTGCTCAGTCTTTCCCTGATCATTCCATTTAAAGTCATAGGCCCCTCCTTTCTTCTATCAATTACCTATCTCATCTCCTGCTTTAATTTTTTATAGCTTTATTGCCCTCTAACACATATTATACTTATTGATTTGGTTTATCTGTCTCTCCCAACTAGAATATAGGCAACACAATGAGGGCGGTAATTTTCTGTATATTTTCTTCACTGCTGTGATGAAGTTCCCTCCAGTGTCTACAACAGTGTCACACATGAAAGTGCTCAATAAGTGTTTTTGGAATGAATGAATGAATGGATCAATCAATCAATCAATAATATGTATTAGAAAACAACTTTCTTTATTTTGTTTTATTTTATTTATTTATTTATTTTGAGATGGAGTCTCACTTTGTCACCAGGCTGGAGGGCAGTGGTGCAATCTCGGCTCACTACAACCTCCGCCTCCCGGGTTCAAGCAATTCTCCTGCCTCAGCCTCCCGACTAGCTGGGACTATAGCTGCACACCACCACGCCTGGCTAATTTTTTTTTTTTTTTTTTTTTAGTAGAGACAGAGTTTCATCATGTTGGCCAAGATGGTCTCAATCTCTTGACCTCATGATCCGCTCTCCTCGGTCTCCCAAAGTGCTGGGATTACAGGCGTGAGCCACCATGCCCGGCCTAGAGAGCAACTTTCTAATGTGTCAGTATTGACTCATTTAGTTCAATTTTGAAGAAAAGTAGAATAATATGTGTCGATAGAAGACCTAGATTGGGTTTGCATGGTGATTGAGTGCATAAATACAGTGAAAATGATAAGGTTTCTAGGGGGAAACCAGATCTTTATCATCAAGTAGGCACTGAGAATCTACTATGTACTTACCCCAACCGAGATACAAGAGATACAAGCAAATATGATAGTCCTCATCACAAGACTTATCATTTTGCTTAAGAAAATTGCCGTTATATGAATTAATTAGAGAAATTTGAAGTTCTCAATCCTCTGTGATTTGACTATAACTGTATTAGCGGTTCAGGGGCAAGAAAGGAAGGAGATGTTAGACCCCTTACTCTAGCTCTCCCACTCCTGCAACTTTTGACAATTGACTCAACCTCTTCCTAGTCCCTGTCCTCACCTATGAAGTTGGGATAATCTTCTAGGGATTATAGAAAGAATTAAATGATACAATGCAAGCAAATTGCCTAGCACCCTGGAATTGCTCAATAAATATTAATGGTTATAATATTTTATTATAATTTTAAGAAGCTACATATTTCATAGAGAAAGTGAGGCTTGAAGAATTAATAGGATTTGGGGCAAGAGAGGAGAGTAGACATAGGCTAAATGAGGGAAAAACAAATCTAGAAACACAAAGAAAGGGAGGCACATGATCTACTGAGGAAAGCGTGCCCACAGGTGATGGGATGGGAAAGAAAGCAGGGAGGGAGAGATATGTGGCCAAAGATAAGGGGGAACTTGGGCTTTACATACAGCTTTCATCACTGGGTTTTGAAGACCTTGGGAATGGAGGGAATAAGAGAGAGAGAGAAGACAGGTAGAATAAAGGAAAGGAAGAAGAAAAGACAGGAAAAAAAGTTGAGAAGTAAAAGGAAGCCTGACCATTGGCCATATATAGCCTTCTCATGTATAATATTCTCTTAGAATTTATTTAAAGCATTAAAATGAGAGGACAGTTCAGAGCACTGGATTAATTCCCTTTTCTCTCTCTCCCTCTCTTTCTCTTGCCCTTTTATTAAGAAAATAAAAGAGACTTTGAAATATTAAGAGATAGTGGGATTAGAACCTTCTCCTGCCAGCCCCAGTCTTTCCTCCCCTATTAATTTCCACTTGATTAGAATTCTTTTTGAAGTATTTAAATATGGACAATGGGAAATAGAAGGGTGAGTTATTGAATATCAGTTAGACAGTATTAATATAATCATGGCTCCCATTTTTTTATATAGACACTTCATCTATATGTATAGTTTCCATTAGGAATAAAGTAGACACCTCCTCTCTCCTACCTCAAGTAATTATGATTTTTAAAAACCATAATGAAACTCTTAAAAGTTAATAGCCGATTTGTAAATCCTCAGCTTAAAATTTTAATTTAAAAAATAAGTTTTAGAACTCTAGAAAATTGAGAGGTTTTTTTCCTTACTTGCCTTAAAAAAAAAAAAAAAAGAGAGAGACTTTTCTTACACTAAACTCTTGAATTGGTGAGGGCTTTTAGCACGTACACACTTTTGAAAGGAGCCATGGCTGTTCTGATGGAAGTGTGGAACTCTGAGAAACCCTCTTCACTTAGGGGCTGTGTGGAGAGGGAATGATATTGGTATTCAAAAGTTCTTCAAGAACACACAGCAAATGTCTCCATGGGAAAAGCAGCTGCTTATTCTTCCTTGAACAACCCAGGTCTCATGACTGCCTAGTCCTGACATTGGCCTTCATGCTGAAGGCTTGATCTAAGACCTTTGAGGGACAAAATAGGGGATTTCAGAGCCTATTTGATGCATGGATTTGGGGCTTGCTGAGAGGATCACTATGAAATTCCTGGGGTTTTCTAGCTCTGAGGACTATGGATCTTTAAAAATAAGTTATTTGATAAATAGCAATTTGTAAATCTTTTTTGAAAACCTAGAAATGTCATAGAATTTAGAAATACTATCTTTTCACGTTAGCATTCAGTACTTGAGGCCACAAATGTTTGATTGACTTACAAGCAATATCTTTTTTTTTAAACAAATACTTTCATACAAGCACAAATCGTGCTAATAAATTCTGTTAGTCATGTATATTTCCTCGGCACATACAAAAACTAAGTCCCACCACCAACATGGGAAAGGTTATAGACACAGGACTTACGTTGAACGAGTTCAGTCTCCTCAGGAATGAGGAATGTGAGAAACAGTGAGAAAGTACAAACCAAGAGGTGCAATGGGGAACCAGGGCATAAAAATAGAGATACAGAATGAGAAATTCAGCCCAAACTAATTAGGAAAATACTGGTCTGAATCAGTGAAAAGTTTCACTCACATTCATCCCTTAGCCTTTTAGAGGAGTAAATTCGAAGTCCCTCTTAAATCTCCCACCTTATAAATATTGCTGCATTGTAGAATTAGTCCTATAACTACACAGGTAACATGAATGAAAAACTCCAATGCCACAATGAAAGGCACTTTCAGCTCACATAAGTGGCCAGAAGAAGTGCCTCATTCCTGTGCCCCAATCTGCGGCTTCTGGTTCATATATAAGCCTCAGCAAAAAGATTTTACTGAAACATTTTATGCATCATTGGGTCACTGTTAAATTACTAAACTCCTGAATGGTAAGTCTGTGCCTGCAAATGTCACAGATGTGATCCACAAATTATGGTTAAGAGAAGTCCATTTAGTTGTGTTGAGGTATTTAAGATTGGACCGTCTGATGCCTGACAAGGCATCCTATGGAGTGGTGCTTCTGAGCCTGCGGTGATGAATGGATATACTTCACCATTCCTTGAAGGCCAGGGCAGTGCTCAGCATCCTTCACACTCCCGGGACATCAATACAATACTTACTCTTTGCACTATAATAGAAAAGCCAAAAATGTTTGAACATATTTTATGTATTTGATGTCCATGCTTTCAGAGCAACAACAACAACAGAATAGTGAAATATAGTTAGACAATAGGCAATAGTACTAGAGAATGCTTTAAATTGGAATCACCTGAACATTTTAGCCTTGCACTCACCGTCGGAATTGCAGTTGGTCGAATCTATGCCAAGCTCATTTTACAAACTGAGCAAAATGACCCTTCTGGACCCTCCCTCGACACACTGAACCAGTAGTCTGTGAAGGTGCCAGGCAGGGCCAACTTCATGGTGTGTGACCCATGCTGTAGTAGTGGGGTCCTGGCCTTACCTAAAGTCACGGAGACAACCCTAGAGGGAGTACTAGAGGTAGACGGCTTCTCTCTGGAAGCCCATGGTCAGGTATAGATCTCTTAATCCTTCAAGACCCAGCTAAATCTCACCTTGTCCTCAATGATGGCCCTGACTGCCTAAGCCCTCACCATTTCCCTGGTACTGAGGATGCCACCAGCACCTGGCACCTATACCACATAGCCCTATTATACTCTTCTGTGTTATTAATCCATTATTGCTAATTTTGGCTGAAACTTATGTTCTTAGAGTTCAGCACAGCCACTAGTTCTTGTATATCTGCTATATCTGAGCTGATATTCTTGTTAGTGTGATTCCCTCATAGAAATGGCTTCAAACAATGGGTAAAAGAAGCACATGACTGATGCTGCACTCTCACCCCAAAGCCCAGCCTCCAAAACATTCCACTGCACCTAATGCTCTGGTTCCACCTTTACCCAGTGGGAAATGTAGGTTTCTAGTCACACTGAGAAATTCAAGCTAATAAAATTTCTCCTACATCGCTGCTCCTGCAGTCTTCAGGTTGCTTTAAGATAACGTGTCTTTGGACAGAATTCATGTATTTTGTCTTTTAAATTGTGCTTGTACACAATTTGCACAAAGTGGCTTGCATTTCTGAATTTGGCTAAACCTGGGAAATTCCCTTTCATCAAATTCTAGCAAAGAGAGAGAAAGAGAGAGAGAGAGAGAGAGAGAGAGAGAGATTTCAAAGACAACAGACAACAGGCAGGAAAATGAAAAGAAAAAAGAAAACACCATTTTAAAATGGCTATGGTTTTTGACTTTTGTAAAAGATTTTTAAAGCCAAAGAAAAAGGTAGGGTGGAAAATTATATGACGCAACCATGCAACCAGAGAAAGGGAGAAGACAAAATACAACGATTGTTCCATCTCTGGTTTTCTCAATACAAAACAGGAGGAAAAAAATGAATGAGAAAGGAAGAATTATTCTCAAAATCTTTCAAGGTATAAAATCAGTTAGTGAGGAGTATTATTAGCTTGGAGCTAGGGGGAAAAATCATTTCTGAAGTGCATGTTTAGAGGGCGGTTTTTTAATGCAATAAAAATGTAAAACAATTTGAGGGTGGGGTATGGGGAGGCCTTTCTGCAACAGCAGCTGCTCTGTCTTTGGGCTCTGGGCAAAGATGCCTCATCCCATCCTTTCAGCAACCCATTATCAGGCCTCTCCCCTTCGCATTATTCTCCAGCAACCTTATCAGTCACAAGCATCACCACAGATGCTGCGACTGGAGTCTTGTAATTGTCCCTGGTTAGAGCTCAATAGCACCTTGAACCATCAGAGCAATCTCAGCTTTTAAGAAAAGGTCTCCACAAGGAGAAGCCGGTAAGAGAATTTGCCTGTGGCTATGTGAATTCTTTAATAGCAAACTCTCCTCTGCAAGCCCTAGCTGCAGAGCCTGTGGAGAGATGAGAAGTCTCTTTATTTATCACCAGACTCTTCTGAATGCCTGTTAGGCAATGATCACATTATTTATTACCAGGTATGTGGTGCTGTTGGGGGTGGGGTGGAAAATGATTTTCTTAATGGGCCTTCTACAGATGCAGGGACTTGAGAGATCAAGGTGGGGAAGGGGAGGAAGAAAATTTGAAGATGCCGGAATATTGGAAGGGGTTTGCTGGTGCTGCTTAAAGGTAATACAGAACAGCCTCACAGAAAAATATAATTTATAAACACACATTCTACATGATTAATTATGTTAATTCAGGATTAAAGGAGAGGATGAGTGTGTTTTTCCAGTGTGTGTTTATCTGTAATCAGGTCACCTAGTGCTTGTAATAAGTTTGGAGAAGTCATTTAACTTTAGCAGCTCTATGATATTTCCCACCTTCATCCCTCAACCCCACAAAAACAGAACTTTTCCTGCTAAAGAACTAGCAGGGATAGATTCAGAGCCAGAGAACCAAATTTTCAAAAGCAAGAAGACCCATGTCTAGAGATGTGATCAGGAAGTATCAGACCCTCCGAGAGTTTCACTCTGTAGACCAGGAGTGCTTAATTTAAATAAATCACCCATTTATGTTCCTTTCTGATACATAAATTCTACCAAGAGACTGACTATGCAATACAGACTTTGGAGTTAGAGAGAAGGATTTCTGTCAGAATTCCTCCACCATTCAAAAGAGATATTCTAAATCAGGAGGAACCTTAGCAAGAATGAGAAAATTCATCAGGTTTGATGGGAGCGCACATGAGTGGCCCCTAGAACAGAGATTTCTTTGGCCAAACCAAGAAATGGGCAGGCAGATGGTGAATTGCACATGGAGCATCTGGGGCAAGTGTCTGCTTCTGCTTGTTCCAAACTTATTGCTAGGTCCTCCAGACAGTCTGGAATGCCCACCAGTTGACAGGACAACTGAATCAGGAAGCTCGTCACTAAAAATCATGCTATTCATTGATAATAAGGACTAAATGCAACAGATCTCCTAAAGTGAAAGAGACTCTTCCTCCCTCCATCCAACCTCCCACCTGAAATAAGTGGTTCAGCTGGAAGATATGTGTATTAATCAGGACTAGGTTCAGTTGCAAAGTACAGGTGCCCAACTACGGTCACTTCAGTAAAACGAAATTATTCCCTCACGTGAATTCTGGAGGTTGGCATCTAGGGCTGTTGTTGCTGATGCTCTACAATCCTTAGAGCATGGTTTCTAACCTCACGGTTGCCTCATGGTTATGAAGTAGTTAGTGTAGCTCTGGCAATCATATCAAAGTTCCAGAAAAGAAGCAGGAAGAAAGAAGAAGGAAGAGGAGGAAAAGAAAAAGGAGAGTCCATGGCCATGCTACCCTGAACACGCCCGATCTCATATGATCTCGGGAGCTAAGCAGGTTTGGGCCTGGTTAGTACTTGGACAGAAGAAAGGAGAAGAGGGAGGGGTAAAGAGGAACCTGTTAAGGGGCACATGTGCAGGGAGTCATCTCCCCCTTTAAGGCACATTCCTAGAAGCACACTACTCAACAGCTTCCAGTGTTCAGGAAATCCTTCTCCCATCATCTTCAGCTTATACCTCATTTACCAGAACATCACATCGCCTCTCCATCCATTCCTATCCATTAAGAAAACTTGGCAATGTGCGTTGTGTTGTTTTAAATGTCAGCATACCATCAGCCCCAACACAATCAGGGTTCATTATTAAGGAAAGGGAGAGTGAATATTAAGTAACAACTAGTCATTGGCCCTAAGAGAGAGATCCAGGCCTTGAGGAACATGCCCATGACCATGAGTACTGGAAAGTAAAGGCTCCTGACTAGACCAGGAGGATGCATCTTCCCCAGGAGACTCAACATCTTCAGCTACCGCAGGCCTGAGGTCCCTGGAGGAAGGTTGCCCCAGGAGCAGGACCAGAGCTTCATGACAAAAACAAAAACCTCAAACCCCAATGAGGCCTTGTTGGCACCAACTCTGGCCCACTGGGGTGTCTATCTTTGGGGCCAGTGTCTGTAGCAAGTCTAACTTAGCTAAACTTGTCCAGACTCACTCTACCCTGTTATTCTGGCACTGACCATGCATGTGTGCAGTACTTTGAAAGAGTTCTTTCCATCCATTATTTCACTCAATCCTCAGCACAATCCTAAAACACAGGTCAGTCTCATTAGCTCCATCCTCCTCATAGAGGAGGAAACTGAACCTCTAGGGGGCTTCTGAGTTATGCATCTAAAGTTGAGAATCAGAAGTCAACAACCAAACTGTGGGGAGGTAGGGAAGGAGTACACTCAGCCACACTCACACCCTCTCCTTAACCCTGATTCTGCCTCCTTGGGCTTCTGTGAAATTTGGGGACTATGTGAATCTGTTATTGCCTTGCTATAAAGAAATACCTGAGGCTGGGTAATTTATAAAGAAAAGAGTTTTATTTTGGCTCATGGTTCTGCAGGCTATAGAGGAATCTTGGTGCTGGCGTCTGTTCTGGTGCAGGCCTTAGGGAGCTTACAATCATGGCAGAAGGTGACAGGGACCCAGTGTATCACATGGTAAGGGCAGGCACAAAAGGGGAAGGGAAGGTACCATGCTCTTTTAAATAATCAGATCTCGTGTGAACTAATTGAGCAAAAGCTCCCTCATCACCTTGAAGGTGTCACAAAGTCATTCATGAGGGATCCACTCCCATGATCCAAACACCTCCTGCCAGGCCCTATATCCAATGTTGGGGGTTTCATTTTAATATGAGATTTGGAAAGGACAAAACATCCAAACCATATCAGGGACACACAAGTGTAGCCTTAACTTTGTAAGCTCATTTTAGCTAACAGATCACTAGGTGTGCAGATTCCAAAGGCAAAGATGACAGTCTTGTGTTCATCAATGCCCGAAATTTTCAGATTTCCCTGGTTACTGCTAAGATCTATCTAATGTGACCCAGTGCTGTCTTTCTACACTGAAGGCACCCAATAAGGATTCAACAATGTAGACCCCACAATTATTCCTGCCCCTCTGACTCAGTAGTGTAATCCAATTCATAGTTGAAGATGCAAAAAACCAGCAATTGGGAAGACGTCTATCACCTCCTTCAATTGGCTTTCTGATGAATGTGACCCCCAAACAACTCGAGAGTTGTGACACGAAGGTAGACATGCATGAACAAAAAGAGAGCTCCTTGTATCCTGATATGCCACTTCTTTAGCAAATGTTCAACAGGTTCAAATGTCCAAACAGGCAAGGTTTCAGACAATGGGCTGAGAAGAGAGCCCTGTGATCCCAGTGAACAAGGAGAGTCTCTGCAGTTGCCTCCCAATAATGAGAGCTCTCGGAATGCATGCTCTTGGAGGTTAAGAGGGTGGAAATCCTGAGAGCAGGCTGGTTTCATTTATAGCATCAGCTCAGTCTGGGACCCAGCTTTAGCTATAGGAAAAGTATTGCAACCTCAGAGCAGTCCCAAGATGTGGTATCCCACAGCGTATTCAAGGAGCCTGAAACAGAATGGTGATTCTGTCCTGTTTAAGTTCATGCTGGCACGGTTTAGTCAGAGAACATGGGGTCATGGGTGTGTCCAAAACAACACAGTGCCTATAACAGTTTTTTTTCTACCATGCTACAAAAATACCCTCTGCCTGCCCTCTCTTCTTTTGGGATAGCTTGGCTCCTTCCCATTGATGACTGGTGTGGATTATGTGCTTGGTTTTAATTTCACCCCAAACACAGTCTATCATTTTGCCATTGCCTCCATTACCACAGCTAGGTCCAGATATTCTTAGCCCAGCCCAGTACAGGCCTCCAGGGCTCCAGTCCCCAACATCAAGGACTTAGGTGAGAGTTTAAACAGAGTAGAGTTTCAAAATAGGCAACCAAAATCAGAATGCAAAGTTAAGAAAAGTCAAATTGTGGGCTGAGTGCAGTGGCTCATGCCTGTAATCCCAGCACTTTGAGAGGCCATGGCTGGTGGATCACTTGAGGTCAGAAGTTCAAGACCAGCCTGGCCAACAGGGTGAAACCTCGTCTGTACTAAAAAATATATATATATATATTAGCCAGGTGTCATGGCACATGCCTATAATCCCAGCTACTCAGGAGGCTGATGCAAGAGAATTGCTTGAACCTGGGAGGCGGAAGTTGTGGTGAGCCAAGGTCATGCCACTGCACTCCAGCCTGGGCAACAGAGCGAGACTTCATCCCCACCCACTTCCCCCCGCCCCCCCCAAAAAAAAGAAAGAAAGAAAAAGAAAAAGAAAAGTCTAATTGTGAAATAAAGAAAATCTCAAAACAAAGGCAGATCAGGTAAACTAGAAATGAAAGTTTGGAGTCCCAGAATGACTGCAGGTGAGCAGTAAATGTCCTACTGTCAGGTGAGTGGGGAAAGGCTGATGGTTCAGTGGCAAGGGAGTCACTGGTGGCCTGTTGAAGGCTGTCTGGAAGCAGTTGCTGACTATGAGACTGGCTGCTCTTCTCTGCCTGGTTCCTACTTTTGATGACCCTGGGACATGCCATGATGGCACCTGTAGTTCCTGTCTTGTCTCTGTCACCTGAGCCCTTAGCGTCATTAAGTGTCTTTCAGCCTTTAACTTGCTCTTGGTGCTATTCCTCCCTTCTTCCACTTTTGTACCCCTTTTCCTTGGACCCAGGGCCACTCATACTCATGAGATGCCCAACTGGGGGCAGAGGACTGGGTAGTGAAGACCACTGCATGCCTCCTGACTCCTCAACTCCAGAATCTATTCCATTTTGACAAGGTAGATTTTGACGTGCCCCCTCTTGATTTAACCCCTCTCTGGCTTGGAGCTGCACACTTTCCATCCCTCTGGACTCCTGTAGGTTCACAGGCTAAGCCACATCTCTAAGGAGTCAAGCAGAGATTTGAGCATAATGCCATTCTTGGGAGCCCTATACCCCAAGTCGCACACCATAGTCCACAATAATTTTGTATTTCTGAACACTTGAGGGCAGTCACAGAGCTCAGGTAAAATAAGCAATTTTCACAAATAACATTGACACATATTTGAAAGAGACAAAATTAACATTTATTGGGTTCTGGAAAGTTCCAGACTGTGTGCTAGACACAGTTTATCATGTAATCCTGATTTTATCATACTAGTTACAGTTTATCATGTAATCCTGATAACCACCCCCTTGACTTTGAAGAATGCTCTTTCCATTTACGATGAGGGGAATGAGTCCCAGAGTGGTAAAATAATTTGCACCATGTCACAAAATTAGGAACTATCATAGCCAGAATGCAAACCAAGTTCTGCCTGACTTAAAAACCTACACCCATTCCATGATTCTCTGTATTCTGTGATGACTATCATTCCAGGTTGATGCTATGTCAATGCCGCCTACTCATGTTTGCCTGCCTACCTGCTTGTCTCCAGCATTAAACTGTAAACCACTGGAGGGCAGGGGTCTGTCTCATTTGCCCCCGGGCAATTCATATCTACGATGCAGATGAATGTGTGGCACCCAGTGGAGCTCAGTGAATATTGGTTGAAAATATACTGATGTATAACCTTGCACTGGAGTCCACATCTGTGTCCAGGGGACGATGTACCTTATCTGTACACTCCAGAAAACCCAAAATCAGATCAAGAGCAGGTCCAAAAGAAGCTTAACAATTGAAATTTAATCCTAAAGATCTGTGAAAACTACAGTAGAAAACTTCTTTGGAAAGAATTGATACTTTTTGAGCAAATGGCTTGCTTTTTAAAGGTGACCCTTGTATGTTGATGGTGGTTACCAAAATACTTCTTTCCGTTAGTTAAATTTGTGAAAGATAAAAATCTCCCTAATGTTCTAATGCTGCTTTTCTGATTTTCCAGATTAAAACAGAATAAACATGGCAGCATTTGTTTTAGGAAGTCCTGCTTACCCCAAGCACAGGAATATAGATATTTTGAATCTTCCTTTTCAAAGAAGAACAATTTCTATGTCTCACTCTAGAACATGAGATTTTGCTTTCATCTTGGCTTTTTGAACAAATAAACTTCTCATATTAATGCCACCCTCTACTGAAAGTTTTGGACGTAATTGTTTCTGTTTCTTAAAGACAAGATGCTTGACATTGAGAAAAATGTAACTACTAACATTCACGCCCAGGGTCAAATCTCTGTTCTCAATCTGTCTCCACCATGCTTACAACAGGGCTGTGCTCATGGTGTGCGTTTCCTAACTGTAGTTAGCTGATTAATTCAGGCAATTCTGTACTCTCAGGAGCACAGAATTTGTGTGGTCTGCAAAGCCTAAGATGTTTACTATTGGGCTTTTGGGCACCTGACCTGTAAATTTGTATATCATAGTCTCTGAACTCTGTGCAAAGCCCGTACCCATTGTCCAGCAACATAGAATTCGTGTGGATGGAGGCAGATCTGGTTTTTCTTCCATTCTAACCCCAACGTCTAGAACAGCACCTGATATACAATGGAATTCTCTTGAATATTTGTAAGTCAGGTTTATAAGCATGAGAAATTGGATTTATAGGCATAGAAGAATTTTTCTTAAATGAAATTATTTCTGTCTGTTTTCAGGCTCTGAGCCATTGTTTCTGCCATCATCAGTTATTTATCTAACCACAATCATTCTAGAGACCACAGTGTCAGCAAACAATTGTCTAAGAGCCACATCTGGACCATCACCTGCTTTGTATGGCCTGCAAGCTAAGAAAGAACTTACATTTTTAAGTGTTGGTTGAGGATGGGGGGTGGGGGTGGGAATCTAAATTAGAATCGTTCACAACACCAAAAGTACATGTTCTTACATGTTCACTCATTTAAGTATTGTCTGTGGGTGCTTTTGTACTACAATGGTGCAGCTGAGTACCTGGGACAGAGACTGTGTGGTCGACAAAGCCTAAAACATTTACTACTGGGCTTTTTACAAAAAATAAAAGTTTATGGATCCCTGTTCTAGATCAAAGGTTTCGTGGGGAACCTGTTAGAATGAAAATTGTCTTTCCCCACCTATTGAATAAGAAACTGTGAGGTTGGGGCCCAGCAACTTGAGTTCTTACAAGCTTCTGGGTGATTCTGGTGCATGCTAGAGTTTAAGGACCACTGGCCTAGAATACTTTAGGAACCACTTTCTGAGTTAAAGCCAGAAGTTGATCTTTGTTGAACATTTTTTAAGCACCTATTATGTGCGTATTCCCATATTCAGAGGCTGTGATTTGGTTCAGCTACCAAGAGACCAGAAAAAGACCAAGCCAGGGAAATCCCTCTCAGGTGACTGTTGCCTTCTTTGCAAAGTAGCCGCCTGTCACAAAAGCAGCAGCATAAAGCGATCCCGTGTGTGATAAGCAAGAGCCCCAGGGGCGGTTTCAGGCAAAAATGAGTTCGTAAATATTTGATATTTTTCCCCAGTCACTGACCGCCTTTCTATTTAGTTTGGGGCTAAAATAAGACAGCTTGTAAGTAACTGGAGAGGGTGTTTACCCAGTGAATTAGTTCGGCTTTCATTGTGCAGAGGATTAGCGCCAAGCAGTGGATGAGGCTCCGTTTCAGGTTAGAGGGGCTCGCTGTTCGCTAGCTCCAGGCCAGGACTAATTATAATAGGACTGGGACCATTAAAGGGCTTAACTACCAGTGCCCCCTTCCAGGACTGGATTAGCTGTTCGCCTGCAGCTCTCGGCCGATAACCATCCCCAGGTCTGTGTGCTCTCTGTCGGGATGTGAGCCGGAAAATGCCGCCTACTCAGAGCTGAGAACTGCCTGGCACGCAGGGCTAGAGGGTCCCAGCGCGAGGCCCCTGGGACGGGCAATGTGGCTCCTGCCTGGCCCCAGGAAAGCCCAGGTTCCCAGAGCACTGCGGGACTGAATGAGCTGGGGTGGCAGGGGCGCGGGGTTGGCTCTCCCGTTGGGACTTTTGGGAGATCTGGACGAATTAATTTGGGTATTCAAGTGCACTACCCCAGCCCTTCTCCTGCATCGCAGACTTTCTTTCAGAGCCAGAGGTGGAGTCTGCACAATCGTCGGAAAAACAGTATTTTTCCTTTATGGAACGGCTAAGTTACCTCACTTCCCTAAATCTCAGTTCTTCATCCATGAAATAAAAATAAAGTAGTGCCTAGTCAAAGGGCTGTGTGACTTCAAGCCTGGGAAGTGCTAGTTCATTTAAAGGCTCAATGTGCAAAGACCTCTGATGCTGACGAGCACCGTGCGTGGAAGACAGAAACCGGCTTTCTCCTAAGCCTGTAGGGAGGAAGGTGCCTTAAAGATTTTCTAGTCAATTCCTTCCTAAAACTTCCAACATAAGGACCACTTTTACTGTTAGTAACATTTGTGCCATTCATTGAAGGAGCAAATAAAAATATATATAGATTTGAAGACCCCTCGCAATCACTGTATGGGCCCCCCAGGCTCCAAAGCTCATAGGTTTACAAGGAAGGGTTCATGTGTCCAACTTGCCACCTAAAGTCTTGGCAGAGAGGTTAGCTGCTGTTTGCAAACCTCCAAAGATGGGGTGCCTCTGCCTTCCCATATGGCCCAATCCATTTAAGTATTGTTCTAATGAGAGAGATTCTTTTTTTAAAAATAAGTACATATATGATAGTCATCAAAATAGTAATTATTTCTGGTTGATGGAATTATAAGTGACTTTTCATATTTTCCATATTCCTACAAAATTATGCTGTTAGACTATGAGAAAAACATTTCTGCACATAATTAAAACTTTTATAAAATATTAAACTGAAAACGGTGTCTCTGTAACTTCTACAAATTTGTTTCTAGTTTTAGCCCTAAGTCTAGATAGACAAGTCTAATATTTCCCATGACAACTCTTCAAGTATGTGAAGTCAGCAGCAAGGTGGGAGCATCACAGAGAATGTTGGTGAAAAAAATTGAATCAGAAATGACTGCATTTGTCATGTGTACATTGCTGCTTCATTTTTCAATGAGGGCATCTAGACTGCTTGCAAGGACAGTTTAATAAGTCACAGCCAAATGTATCCATACCGCTTGACCATCATCATTCCCAAATGGTTGATATTTTAAAAATCTGTTTCAGTAATTATTTAGAAACATACCAAGAATCTTTTTAGTTGCAAATTAATTTTTTTGATTTTAAAATGTTTGAACATCATTTGGATGTAGAAGGAATTTTACAATGTCGCAGAACAGAACCAAGGTGAGATGTTTAATTTGTGGTTTTAAAGAAGACTTTTCAGACTATATTTGGCACTGGGTTGGTCACAAAGTAGGGGCCCTCTCTGGCTTTTCATTGAGAGATTAATTCTTTATCATAGAGCTTTCTAGGATACTGTTTGGATCTGGTAAATGGGTCCAGGAACTAAGAGTAATTCAACTCAAATCATTAAACATTAGTTGAGTGCCTAGTACATGGCAGCCACTCTAATCAGGGGTAATAAGGCAAGGAATTTTCAGAAATCATAGTGAGCAAGAGAAAACTCATCACGGGAGATCTGGAGCAATTATAAATCAATAATCTCTACAACTTTACCAATCTACTCACTTCTCACCGTCGGGCTTTGTGGAAGATTAGGTTGATTGAGTTCAATGCAACTGAAAAGGGCAAAGCAGCTATTGGTGTATTTGGAAAGATGCCAAGCTCTGGGATTTGTTTTAATCCTGTGAATATTGTTAAACAAACAAACGAACAAATAAGTAACAATAGAAACTGAAAGAACGAAATGTTCTCAGGCTAATATCTCAAAATCCAAACTATAAAAATCAGGCTATGATATGGCAATCTAAATTGGAATAGGAGTTCGTGTTAAACATTGAATATAAACATATTTGGATCACTTCAACAAATACTTGTTAAATAAATTCCATATACAAATAATGGTGCTGGGTTCCATGAGGTACCAAAGAAGAGTAAGTGGTGGTCTTGATACCTAAGGAACTCACAATTTAGGTAGGAGGGGGCACATAAATAATTTTAATAAAAGTAGTCTATGATAAGGACTGAACTACAAGCAATGTGCTATAGAAGTTTGAAGGAAAAGAAGATAAAAGAATCTGAAAGGGTTTATTAGAGATGAAATTATTTGAACTGGGCTTTGAATACTTGTTAGTACAATCTTATAAACCTAAACTAATATGCTTACACCTCACAGTCTTTGTATCTTAATTTACCCTTTTCTGAGAGCTATACACAGAGTAAAATAACTAGATTAAAAATGTATGACATTTTAGCAAAAGCTAGTTCAATTAGGTTAGGTTATGGTAGGCAGAGTAAGTCAGAGGTTTAACAAGAGAAATGGAAATTCTGCCAAACGCTCTGAATACCTGAGAGGTGTGTGAACACTCTACTAATGACTCACCAAGGGCACCCTTCTTGGTCCCCAGAGCAATCTCAGAAGGCCTGGGAACTTGGCATCAGTGACATATTCTAATCTGAAAAAGGCAGGAACTCTAGATGATCTCAAATGTATCTCTAGAGCAGGGCACCCACCTTATAATTCTACAGCCCACTTGAGGTTATTGAGAGGTAGTGCACGGTGTTCTTGACTATGATTTAAATATAGTTCTCTCACTTACCAATTGTGAGAAGGTGAACGTGTCACTTAGCCTGTTTCTTCTTTAAAATGTTTATCTTGCAAGCTGTATGTTATAAGGATTAAGGGAGAAGATGTTTATATAAAGCATCCAACACTAGTTGTATGTACTACACTTAACACATTGTAGCTTGGACTATTTAATATTATATCTTGTCATCATTCATTCAACCACTGATACTTATTGAGTCCCTCCAAAGTGCAAAGTCCTTTACTAGGTAAGAAACCAACATACTGAAAACTAGCAAGTTCAATCTCTCTCCACCCACCCACCCACCCATTTGGACCCCTCTTCAGCTGGGTGAAAGGTCATAAAACTTAGATTAGTTAGAGATCTATGGGTGCTACATTTTCATTACATATCCAAGCAGTAGTTGGTTTAAATTTTGATCCTATTTTAAATAGGATTGTGTGAGAATTAAATAAGGTAACATATGTAAAAGCCTTAGCGTAGTGACTGAAAAAAGTAAGTACCAAATAAATGTCAACTATTATCATCATAGGTATACAAGGTCACATTTGTTGTTTATGTACATATGTGTGTGTTTCTTTGAACAGCCCATTTTTTTCTGGTTTATTTTGCTTTTATTAAAAAGTAGAAACATGCACATGGATGTTTATAGCAGCTTTATTTATAATTGCCAAATACAACATTTAGAAATTCCACAGAATATTGAACATGAATTAGGCATAGATAAAGAAAAAAATGGAACTAGAAGGTAGATCTGAGGAATTATCCAGAATTCAGTACTAACAGATAAAAAGAACTAAAAAAAGAAAGATATCAAGATATTTGTAAGATGGGTGCAATAAGCAGATTCTGAGAACAATATCACAATGAAAATAGGAAGAGACAATATTTAAAATAATGGGAAGATACAGGCAGAAAATTTCCCACAATTTATAAAATGCATAAATCCCCAAATTGAAGAAATATTATGATTCCCAATTAGGATAAATACAAAAAAACTTTCTACCTAAATATATGGTAGTGAAATTATGGAACACCATATATAAAGAGAAAACTTTAAAAGCAACCAAAAAGAAAAGACAAAATATCCAAAGATGCATAACTATCAGACCATCACAAACATTCCACAACAATGAGAGCTTGAAGAGAGAAAAATAATAATTTCAAAGTAATAATATGTAACTGGTAAGTTATTACTCAATAGTGAGAGAAAATTGAAGAAAAATTTTAGAAAAACAAAGATGAGGAGAATCTGCTACTCTCAGACTCCCTCTGAAATAATTAATAAAGGATATATTTCAGAAAGAAGAAACTGAAACCCAGAATAAATGTGTGCAATGAAACAAGCAATGGTGTTTGAAGAAAATGGTAAATATCTGGGCAAATCTAAGCAAGCATTGACTAAGTAAAACAATAATAATTATACAAACTAGCAGGGATTTTACCCTCCCCTCCCCCCAAAAAAGAGAGAGAGATGGGACTAAAATGCTTCACAATAATAATTAAGATGGGGAAAATTGAAATTAATGCATTATTTAAACCAGATTTGTACTGCTTAAAACTAGAGGTATTGTTTAGATTTTGTCTGTGTTAATTCACATGCACATTACAAGTATAGGGATAAAAGGCAAAACTTTCAAAATGGTAGGAAAAAAAAGAATTTAAATAGCTCAGTATAGGAAAGCAGAAAAAAGAAACAAAGGATATCAAGTAAATATGAAGGACAAAATAGGTTGTAAAAAAATTCAGGTATTTCAAGTAATAACAATACACTTACACCAATCAGATACACCAGTTAAAAATGATAGTCTCAGATTGGATAATATTTTTTTAAGTCCACACATTTACAGTTTCAAAGGACACCCTAAAAGATACTGATAGAGATGTTGACACTATCTGGATGGAAATAGATATTTCAAGTCAAATGCTAGCCACATGAAAGCTAATGTAATTTTATTAATGTCAGAAAAATAGACTTTAAGGCAAAAAAAAAACAAAAAACAAAAATAAAGATCAATAGAACATAATAAAAGGAACAATTCACTAGGAAGATAAAACAATCCTACACCTTCAACTAATTTAGCTGTAAAGGTATAAAGCAAATTAACATAATTAAAAGGAGAGATTAAAAATTGCTACCTTTATACCTCTCTCAGTAATTAACAGATCAACTAGACCAAAAAAGTAGTAAAGACAGTGAGAACTTAAGAATGCAAGTAAAAGCTTGATTTAATTGATAGAGTTTTATATCCAACAATTCAAAAATATATAATCCTTTCATGTACACAAGGAACAATCATGAAAATTGACTATACAAAGACCGCAAAGTTAATCTCAATATATTTCAAATGCTGTAATCGATATTATATTAAAAAATGTTCTGACCAAAATGTAATGAAAATAAGAGATCAATATGGAAAATATAATCAAATCTGAAATATTTTGAAATTTATATAAGAAGCTTAAAAATAATAGAAAATGGATATATTTTAATAATTTTTAAAATGTTATAACTAATCAGTATAATGAAAACTTAAAACTAAAATAACCTACCTTGAATCTTATGGAATGAAGCTAAAGCAATTCTTAGAGGAAGATTTATAGCCTTAAAATGAACATTTTTAAATAAAGTAGTTAAAATTAGTTAAGAATTTGGTAAACTGAGGCATTACACTGACTCAAAAAGCGCTAAATTTGACCCACAAGTAAACAAGAAAAAGAAAACAGAAAACAGCAATATAAGGTTACAAACTAAAAAGCAGATGAAGAAGTAGTAATGAATTAGCAAAGCCAAAAAAATTTGAATTACAAGTTAGCCATAATTGGAGGAAACAGAGAAGAACCCCATTTATCCCACAGAGACACAGAAAACTCAAGAATGGAAAGAACAAGTATTTCTGGAAATGAGGCTGAAAGTGAGGTTAGAACAGAATTGTCTGGGAATGTGATTAAGAAGCAGTTTGAGATTGAGAGAAGTTTTCACTATTGGAAAGGTAGACAAAATTGGATTAGCTGGTTTTGAACCATTTCTTTTATTGAGAAATGCTGGAATACCTATCTCTTTTTCTATCTTTCTATCATCTATTCATCTGTCACCTGTCTAATCAGTATGAAGTCATCAAAGAATTATGAAGGCAGTAAAACAGTGAATATTTGTGGAGTAAATATCCCAAAATGAAGGCAAGTCCAAGGAGGTACTGGACTTTTGGCATTGCTTTTTCTCTTGTGATATCTGCTAATCTGAAAACGGTAGCTGAAAAGTTGAAAACATAAGTAGAGATAAGTAGCTGAGAAGCTGAGCAGAGTTTTTAGCAGTTTCATGGGGTCACAAGAGACAAAAGATATAGCTCACCAAAGATGAGAGATTGTAGTAATCATTCTAGATTTTCTGTTGGAACTCAAAGGGTTACTTCTTAGGAGTAAGAATGAAACAAAAATATATGAACCTTTATAGGAATTGAACACAAAGGAAAAATGCCACAAATTTTTGAAAAAAAAATTTTAAATAAGCTATAAATGATTTACCCTCTCAAGCTATAAATCAAATATGAGGTTGGGTTAAAAATATTTTTAGGCATTCAAGGTCTCAAAACATGTACCTACCTGCCCTTTTTCTCAGAAAATTAATGGAAGATGTACTCCACCAAAATGAGGAACACAAGATTAGGAAACAGAAGATTCGTACAGGATTGAGAGAGAATAGAATCCACTGGGTAATGGTAAAGAGAGTACCTGAAAGGACATTTGAGCAGTAAGGACAATCAGTCCAGATTGGAAGAGGTCGGAAGTCTCTAGGGAATGTTTACTCAAGAAGGTGAAATTAGTATCTTAGTGTCTGAATGTATCAAGAGTAGATTTAGACAACTGGTTAAGAGTAGGGATTAGTGATAAGTACATAGACAACTAAGCAAATAGAAAACTAAAACAACCATAAAATTCAGATAAAAAGGTTTTGCAGGAAAAATTTTATCCTGGTTTACTACAAAATAAAATACTTGTTTCTTCTATCAAAAGAATTTATGTAATTGTAACAAGGCAAACACTGAATAATGATTTAACTAATTTTTTTTTTTTTTGAGATGGAGTCTTGCTCCGTCACCCAGGTTGGAATGCAGTGGCACCATCTCCGCTCACTGCAACCGCTGTCTCCCAGGTTCAAGCAATTCTCCTGCATCAGCCTCCCAAGCAGCTGAGAATACAGGCACCCACCACCACGCCCAGCTAATTTTTGTATTTTTAGTAGAGGTATGGTTTCACCATGATAGCCAGGCTGGTCTCAAACTCCTGACTTCATGTGATCCGCCCGCCTCAGCCTCCCAGAGTGCTGGGATTACAGGGGTGAGCCACCACACCTGGCATTATTTAACCAAAGTAAAATTGAGCTGTATATGGAGGTTTGGGTGTGGAGAGCAGGAAAGTGTGTGTATAAAAAAAAAACAACTCAATTTTCACAGATGAAAATCATAGGTACTGTCTAAAACTGAAAAATCAAAAGCAGAAATGTAACATTCAGAGAAATGAAGACTAAAAGCAAAATAAACAACTATAACACCTGATGGGACAAAAACAAAGAAAAAAGAATTAAAAGAAATGAACAGTATCCAAGAAATATGGGATTATGTAAAACAGTCATATCTAAGAATCATTGATGTTCCTGAAGGAAAAGAGAAAGCAAAAACTTTGGAAAGTTTATTTGAGGGAATAATTGAAGAAAACTTCCCTGCTCTTGCTAAAGATTTAGATATCCAAATCCAAGAGGCTCAAAGAACTCATGGGAGACTCATTAAAAAAAGGATATCACCAAGGCATATAGTCATTAGGCTTTCTGAAGTCAGTGTGAAGGAAAGAATTCTAAGAGCAGTGAGACAAAAGCAACAAGTAACCTATAAAGGAAAATCTACGAGACTATCAGCAGACTACTCAGCAGAAACTTTATAAGGCAGAAGGGGTTGGGATTCTATCTTTAGCCTCCTTGAACAGAATAACTGTCAGCCAAGAATTTTGTATCCAGCAAAACTAAGTTTCATAAATGAAGGAGAAATAATTTATTTTTTAGACAAATGCTGAGGGAATTTGTCACTACCGGATCAATTCTACTGCAAATGCTACAAGGAGCTCTAAACCTTAAAGTAAAGGCTCAATATACATCAGAATAGAACCTCTTGAAAGCATAAAACTCATAGGGTTTACAAGACAATAACAAAATGATTAAATTAAAGTATCTAGGTAGTAATCAACATGATGATTGAAACAATATATCACATCTCAATATTAATGTTGAATGTAAATGGTCTAAATGTTCCACTTAAAAGATACAAATTGGAAGAATGGAATTTAAAAAATCACAAACCAAATATCTGCTATCTTCAAGAGCTTCACCTAACACATAACGATTCTTATAATCTCAAGGTAAAGGGGTGGAAAAAGATATTCCACACAAATAGAAACCAAAAGCATTCAGGAGTCTTATATCAGAGAAAACAGACTTTAAAGCAACAACACTAAAAAAAAAAAAAAGATAAATAAGGTCCTGTAAAAATGACAAAAGAATCAATCCAACAAGAAGATATTACAATCCTAAATATATACAGAGCTAACTCTGGAGTCCCAGATTCATAAAAACAAGTATTACTAGACCTAAGAAAAGAAACAGACAGCAACACAGTTATAGTGAGGAACTTCAACACTACACTGACAGCACTAGACGGATCATCAAGGCAGAAAGTCAACAAAGAAACAATAGACTTAAACTACACTCTAGAACAAATGGACCTAATAGATATTTACAAAACATCCTACTCAAGAACTACAGAATATACATTCTTCTCATCAGCACATGGGACATTCTCCAGGGTACAACATATGATAGGCCACAAAACAAGCCTCAATAAATTTTTAAAAATCAAGTATCTTATCAGAAATCAACTCCAAAATAAATCCTCAACACTATTCTGCTCCTCAACAACATTCTGCTCCTGAATGACTTGGTGGTTAACAATGAAATCAAGATGGAAATTTTAAAATTATTTAAAATAAACATTAGTGACGCAAGTTATCAAAACCTCTGGGATACAACAAAAGCAGTGCTAAGAGGAAAGTTTATAGCACTAAATGCCTGCATTAAAAAGGTTGAAAAATCATAAATTGACATCTTAATGTCACACCTGAAGAAACTATAGAAACAAGAACAAACCAAACCCAAAGCTAGCAGAAGAAAAGAAATAACAAAGATCAAAGCAGAACTAAATGAAATTGAGACAAAAAATACAAATGATAAGTGAAAGAAAAAGTTGGGCTTTTTTAAAAGATAAAATTGTTAGACCATTAGCTAGATTAACAATGAAAAGATTCAAATAATCTCAATTAGAAATGAAAATGGAGACATTACAACTGACATCACAGAAATGCAAAAGATCATTCAACACTACAATGAACACTTCTATGCACATGGACTAGAAAATCTAGAAGAAGTGAATAAATTCTTGGAAACCTACAGCCCTGCTAGATTGAATCAGGAAGAAATAGAAACCCCAAATAGACCAATAACAAGCAATGAGATAGAACCAATATAAAAATGTGCCAACAAAAAAAAACGCCCGTGTCAGATGAATTCACTGCTGAATTCTACCATTCAAAGAGGATTTGGGGCCCGGCGTAGTGCCTCAAGCCTGTAATCCCAGCACTTTGGGAGGCCAAGGTGGGTAGATCATCTGAGGTCAGGAGTTCGAGACCAACCTGCCCAACATGGTGAAACCCTGTCTCTACTAAAAATACAAAAATTAGCCAGGCGTAGTGGCAGGTACCTGTAATCCCACTACTTGAGAGGCTGAGGCAGGAGAATCACTTGAACCTGGGAGGCAGAGGTTGCAGTAAGCCAAGCTTGCACCACTGCATTCCAACCTGGGCAACAAGAGCGAATCTCCCTCAAAAAAAAAAAAAAAGAAGAAGAAGAAGAAGAAGAAGAATTGGTACCAATCCTACTGAAACTATTGCAAAAGACTGAATAAGAAAGAATGCTTCTTAACTAATTCTATGACACTAGTGTCACCCTAATACCAAAACCAGGAAAGGACATAACAAAAAAAGAAAACTGCAGACCAATATCCCTGATAAACATAGATATGAAAGTCTTCAACAAAATACTAGCACAGCAAATTCAACAGCACATCAAAAAGACAACATGCCATGATCAAGTGGGTCTCATCCCAGGGATGCAGGGATGGTTTGACATATATAAGTCAATAAATGTGATACATCACATAAGCAGAATTAAAAACAAAAACCATATGATCATCTTAATAGAGGTAGAAAGCAGTCAATAAATCCACAATCCCTTTATGATAAAAACCCTCAATAAACTAGGCATACAAAGAACATACTTCAAAATAATAAAAATCATATATGACAAATCTAAAACCAACAACAGACTGGATGGAAAAAAGTTGAAAGCGTTCCCCACGAGACCTGGAAAAACGCAAGGATGCACACTTTCACCACTTCTATTCAACAGATTACTTGAGGTCCTAGCCAGAGCAATCAAGTAAGAGAAAGAAATAAAGGGCATCTATATTGGAAAAGAGAAAGTCAAACTGTTGTTGTTTGCCAATGATATGACTGCATACCTAGGAAACCCTAAAGACTCCTCCAAAAGATTCCTAAATTTGATAAATAAATTTGGTAAAGTCTCAGTTATAAAATCAATGTACACAAATCCATAGCACTTCTATCCACCAACATTGCCCAAGATGAAAATCAAATCAAGAACTCAAACCCTTTTATAATAGCTGCAACAACAACAACAAAAAAACCTAGGAATATGCTTAACTAAAGTGCTGAAAGATCTCTACAAGGAGAACTACAAAACACTGCTGAAAGAAATCATAAATGTCACAAATGGAAATATATCCCATGTTCATAGAATGGAAGAATCAATAACTTAAAAATGGCTATACTGCGCAAAGCAATCTGCAGATTCAATGCAATTCCAATCAAAATAACAACATCATTTTTCACAGAATTAGAAAAAAACTGGAATTCTTATGGAATCAAAAAAGATCCTAAAAAGCTAAAGTAATCCTAGGCAAAAAGAACAAAGCTGAATGCATCACATTATTCAATTTCAAATTATATTACAAGGATATAGGAACTGAAGCAGCATAGTAATAGTATAAAAATAGATACATAGACCAATGAAACAGAATAGAGAACCCAGAAATAAAGCCAAATACTTGCAACAAACTGATCTTTGACAAAGCATGCAAAAGCCTAAATTGGCAAAAGGACACCATATTCAATAAATGGTGCTGAAATAATTGGCAAGCCACATGTAGAAGAATAAAATTGGTTCCCTTTCACCATATACAAAAATCAACTCAAGATGGGTTAGAGACTTAAATATAAGACCTGAAACCATACAAATTCTAGAAGAGAATCTAGGATAAACTCTTCTGGACATTGGCCTAGACAAATAATTCACGACTAAGATCTCAAAAGCAAATGCAACAAAAATAAAAATAGATAAATGGAACTTAATTAAACTAACAAGCTTCTGTACAGCAAAAAAAAAAAAAAAAAATCATCAGATCATCAGAGTAAACAGACAACCCACAGGATGGGGTAAAATATTCTCGAACTATGCATCTGAGAGAGGACTAATATCCAGAATCCACAAGGAACTCAAACAAATCAGCAAGAAAAAACTGCATAATCCCATCAAAAAGTGAGCAAATGACATGAACAGACATTTCACAAAAGAACATATGCAAATGGCCAAAAACCATATAAAAAATACTCAATTGACATCACTAACCATCAGGGAAATGCAAATTAAAACCACAGTGAGATACCACCTTACCCCAGCCAGATGGCCAGTATTAAAAAGTCAAAAAACACTAGATGTTGGTATGGATGTGGTGAAAAAGGAATGCTTACACACTGCTGGTGGAAATGTAAATTGGTACAACCTCTATGGAAAACAGTATGGAGATTTCTCAAAGAACTAAAAGTAGACCTACCATTTGATCCAGCAATCCCACTACTGGGTATCTATCCAAAGGAAAATAAGTCATTAAATTAAAATAAAAAACACCTGTGGGCATGTTTATCTCAGCACAATTCACAATTGCAAAGATATAGTACAAAACCAAGTGCCCATCAAGTGGATAAAGGAAACGTGGTATGTATACATCATGGAATACTACTCTACCATAAAAAAGAATGAAATAAGTTCTTTTGCAGCAACTTGGATGGAGGTGGAGGCCATTATTCTAAGTGAAGAAACTAAAAATTGGAAAACCAAATACTGTATGTTCTCACTTATAAGTGGGAGCTAAGCTGTGGGTATGAAATGGCATACAGAGTGATATAATGGACTTTTGGAGAGTGTCCAACAAGAGGAGAGTGTCCAGAAAGGGAGGGTGTCCAGATAGAGAGAGTGTGAAGAAAAGGTGAGGGATTAAAAAGCTACATATTGGGTACCATGCACACTACTCAGGTGACAGGTGCCCTACAATCTCAGACTTTACCACTACATAATTCATCCATGTAACAAAAAACCACTTGTACCCTCAAAACTATTGAAATAAATAAATAATATATATATGATAATCAGACAAGAAAAAAGCAAAAGAGAGAGAACCAGAAGGAAAGAAATAATTCATTACACACAGAAGAAATGATTGTGTATGTAGAAAATCCAAGAGCATCTATAAATATTAGAACCAGTAAAGCGTTCAGCAAAGTTGATGATTTCAAGAACAGTAACATTGTTACACAATGTCTATTTATACCAGCATCAAAAACTAGAGAGTACCCAGGGATAAATCTAATCAATGTGCACAAGACCATGGAAAAGGCTGCATATCTTTAATGAAGCAAGTAAAAGAAAATCCTAGTTAATCAAAGCCTTTACCATGTACATGGATGGGAAGACTTAGTATTGTAAAGAAGGTACTCCCAAATGAGTGTATAATCAAGATCTAAATAGAATTCTTCATAAGCTTATTCTAAAATACATACTTTTACTTAACAAACAACATACAAACATATGTATATATTACACTATAGGTAGGGCTATATGTAGTACTTACTATGTGTTCTAAGCAGTTTACAAATATTAGCTCATTTAAACCTTTAAACAGCCCTATGAAGTAAGTTCTATTATTATCCTCATTTTACTAATGAGATAAAGGAAGCTCAGAGAGGTTAAGTGATCTGTCCAAGGTCATGTAGCTAGTCAGCAATGAAGTCGGGATTCAGACACAGACAGTCTGGCTTCAGAGTTCATGCTCTTAACTAGTGCATCATATGGAGCCCATAATAAAATGTTTTAATACATGGAAATTTGGTGTATGGCAAAGGTGACAAAACAAATCAGCGGGAAAAGAATGGGCTACCAAATAAATAGGGCTAAGAAAACTGACTGTTTGAAAAGATAAAATTAGATCTGCATCTCACACTACAAACAAATTTTAGATAGATTAAAGACATAAGGGTAAGAAAATGTAAACTTTCAGAAGAAATATGGAGCAATGTCTTCATGACATTAGGAAAAGATATCTTAAACAGGACACAAAAAGCACAAACCATAAAAATGTTGATACACTTGAACATGTTAAAGCAAAAAAAAAAAACAACCCTCTGTGTGATGAAATAAACTATAAATATTTTATAAAACAATCCACTGGCTAGGAGAAAACATCTACCATTGATACAGAAATAAGTGATTAGTTTCCAGAGTATGAAAAGATTTATTATAAATCAACACAGAGAACAAAAACAACCCCACAGAAAAAGTAAGCAAATAGTATAAATAGGTAATTGAAAGAGGAAGAGAAACAGCACAGCAGATTAAAGGGTCTTGAGGGATTGCAATTTTAAGTAGGGTAGTTCAGCCTCACTGAGAGGGTGACATGTGAGCAAACATGTAAGGAGAGGAGAAAGTATACCATGAAGATACGCAGGAGCCAGGTGCCCAGTGCAAAGTTCTGAGGCAAGAATGTGCTGGAGCATTGGTAGAACAGTAGGAAGTCTGGTGTGGCCTGAGTATAAAGGCATATATATTTATATTTAATATATACATAAGTTATATAAGATACCTATACAATTAAAGACATAAGATATATATATACACAATTGAACATGTGATATATGTTTAAATTTATATACTTAAATCACATGACTATACCATACTCTACATGTCTCTTTCATTTCTCTCTTAGCAATAAAACTTAAATATTGTTGTTCGTTAGCACATACAGGTCTAACACATTCTTTTTAATGGCTGCATAGCATTCCTTTGTAAAGACTTACTATACTTGATTTGTCAGTCATGTGGTAAAAGACATTTAAGTTGTTTCCTTTCTATTGTTTCTTTGGGGGAGAGGGATGTTTGGGTTTTTTGCTTTGTTTTGTGTTTTACTGACAATGCAGAAGTAAACATTCTTGTAAACACGTATTTACACAATTTGCAAGTACAGCTGAAAGTTAAATTCTTAGACTTGGAATTGCTGGGTTAAATTGTCAAATTTCCCTCTAAAAAGCTTGCATTGATTTGCAATCTCACTACTAGCTATGAAAATATTTATTTTCCAACTATAGAATTTAAAAGTATATTTCAGATTTTTGATTTGATAGACAAAACATGGTATCTTGTCATTTCAATGCGTATTTCATAATTGTAAGTAAGGCTGCACCAAGTGTCACAAATAAATTTCCTCCTGTTGTTTACTGTTACTTTTATGATGTAATATTTTATGTTTAAAACTGTGATCCAAGTAATTCATTTTGATGTAATAAATGAGGTAGTGATCAAGGTTTATTTTGTTCCAAATGGCTAGCCAGTTGCCACAACATCATTTACTGATTAATATATCATTATTCCACTGAATGGTAATGCCACATTTCATAAATTAAAATCCCATATGAACTTGGATCTATTTCTGATCCCTCTTTTCCAATAATCTGTTTACTCTTGTGCCAGTACCAGATTGTTTTAATTACTGTAAGTTTACCATATGTTTATTATTTGGTATAGTGCCCCCTCATATTATTTTTTTACAGATTTGTTCTCGTTATCCTCAAATATTTATGTTTTCATCTGAAAGTTTGAATACTTTTATCTAAAAGAAAAATCATTTGCTTTCTTATTGAGTTTTTATTGAACTTATAGAATAATTCAGAAAGAATTAACATTGTTATCCTATCTAGTCCTAAGCAAGAATATAGTAGATCTTTCAGTCAACTCTCTTGCATCTCTCAACAAAGCTGAAAATTTTTCTTCATAGAAAGATGAAACATTGCTCAGAATTTTTCTTCAGTATTTTAAATTTCTTGATGCTATTTAAATAATGTATTTTCCATCTGTGTTTAGAGCTTGCTTGTCCCCTGAAAAGCTATTTTTTCTGTTTAACATTGCAACTAGGCACTTTACTGAATTCTCTCTTTTCTATAAAGTATTTTTCAGTTGATTCTCCTGGGTTTTCCGGGTTAAAAGGCATATCACATGCTAAAAATAATTATTTTGTCTTCTCATTTCTAAATACTATACCACTTACTCCTTCTCTTGCTAAATTGCATTTGCCTGAATTTCCAGAACAATGCTATATAGAAATGTTGATGGGGGCATTTCTACTCTAATGGAAATATGCTTCTAGTGAAATTATAACACTCTATATAAAATGAACCATACTTCTGTATATATAAAATTACAATAAGAAAGTTTCTATTAATTTTGGTATAATAAGACATTTAAAATCAGGAATGTATGTTATGTTTTGTTAAAAAAATCCTTTGATCTTAAATTTTGTCTTTTTCTCTACTAAGGTAGATAATTCTATTAAAATGTTTCATAGTAGCAAATTATTCTTGTATTGTGATATAGTCTACATTTACTGTGCTATTGACGGTATTTGTAAGTAGGCAAGTAATATTTTATTTGTGATTTTTATAATGATATTCTGTGTAGACTGATATGTAATTTTCTATTTTGTGTCATCTGGGTCAAGTTCTACTATCAAAGTTATGCTCATTTTGCAGACAGAATTTAGAAGGGTTATTTCTCTCATTATGGTTTGGGACAGTGTGCATAGTATTGGAATTTTATTTGTCTTGATTATTCTATTGCACTCACCTCTGAAACAATTTCAGTCATATATTTTCTTTGAGGTAGATTTTCTATATCTCTATTTTTGTAGAAAAATCATCACTTTGCATAGTGCCAAAAAAAGTATATGTTATATGTCCAGTTAATTCATTATTTGAGGATACTTCCCTGCCCTCGCTTCTAATTTTGTGCTGGCTCTTGTTTACTTGATTGTTACCTACCTTCATCTATTTCATAGCCCTTTTTAAGCGACTGGTCTTTATATGTAATTTTAATTAGGCAAAGAGTACGCTGATATAAAGAAAAGACCCCAAAGTACAGTGGTGTAAACCAGGTAGAAGTTTTGTTCTTCTTCACACAGCAGTCCAGCTAGTCCAGGTTGTCACCCTGTTTCTCAAAGTCATCCAAGATCCCAGGTTTCTTCTCCAGAAACCTCATCCACTCCAAGCGTATTTTCTTCATCTGTATAGCCAAAGTGGGATCATCACCAGGTCTGCATTCCAGAATGGAAAGGAGAAAAGAAAGAAAACCCGAGGCCATATGTTTTCTTTAAAGTAAGTGACATGGAATGAGCACCCAGCATTTCTGCTTACACTCATTAGTGAGAGCTTAATCAAGTGACCCGCAGAGCCATAGGAAAGACTGGAAACCGTGATCTCTGCAAGACTGTCATGTACCCTATTGCTATGAAAGAAAGGGAAATTAGATTTACGAGGGACTTACAACTTGCAACATTGTAAGCATATGTACTGATTTTTTATTATTTGTTTTATTATTATTTCTGTTTTTTTTTTTTAGTTAATCACATCAGTCTGCTTTGTTTAATTTTTGTTCTTACTGTTATTCTCTTGCTAACTTTTGGAGTCGATTTCTGCATGTAGCATTAGGATTGTTTAAAATATGCTCCTTCTGGGATTATGATAGAACTGCTTCTCTCTCCATAACTCAATATGGGAATATGATTTGCCTTGAACAATGAGATATGAGTAGAAGTGATGTGTCTCACCCTTTGTTGGAGAAGGGGTAAGAGCCAGTGCACACTTTTCCATGTCTTTATTCCTCTCCTCTGGTGATCATACAAGCCTGCATCAACCTGAATGACTATGAATGAATAGAATGAAGAAAAATTTTTGTTATCTTCAGTCCTTCAGATGTTTTGTCATTATCTATTATAGCAAAATAACTTATGCCCTGATGGCTATAAATGCTCTTATCCATAAATATCAGTGTTAAAGACTACTGTATGGTGAATTGTTGCAAATATTCCAAATACACTTGAAAAAATGTATATCCTCTGCTTTTTAGTATAGAGTTGACTTTATTTGTTAGCTATATATTTATGTTATTTAGACAATAATTTATTAGCTTTTTATTTTATTTATTTTTTATTTGCTTTTGTATGTTTTGATATTTTTATTTTAAATAATTTTAAATACATGAAAGTTGAAAAAATAACACAAGGAGCTCTTATATACCCTTCAACCAGATTTCCCAATTGACAACATTTCTAAACCCTAGAGAATAAGTTTTAAACATAAAGAAGAAATACTTCTTAATTTTTAGGGTATATTTTTAGGGTATATTTTAGGGAAATCTTTCTCAGAAAGCCACAATATAACCATCAAAATCAATAAATTAATATTAATCCAATATTATCTAATCCACAGATCCCATTCACATTTGCTAATATTGTAATGTTGCTTGTGTGTCTAGAATCCAATCCAGGATACCTGGTGCAACTAGTTGTCATGTCTTTTTTGTCTGGAATATTTGCTTACACTTTCCTTGACTGAATGAATTTGATGCTTTTTAAAAGCACAGGCAAGTTCCTTTGAGTTTTCCTGATATATTACTTCATGATATAAGCATTTTTGTCAGAAACACTACAGAAGTGTGTACAGAAGGCGATGCTGTAGTCCCCCATTTCCAGTGATAATGAGGCAAACTTTTTCTTTGTCAATTAAGTGTAATTCGGTCTCTTTCAGGTAATTAATCAGATGATTCTAGATTTAAGCTCAGTCAATTGGGAAATTCTTCTGCCTCTTTATTTTCCATCTTTTTTCCCCCAGGAATGGGTCCTGCAGCTGTGTGACGAAGGAGAGGGTAGAAAATACTTCATCTTACTCTTTTGTCATGTTTTCATCCTCAATGCACCATGTTGCCAGAGTATTCCTGACTAGTGTTCCTGTGCACTTTTCTCCTGGTATAGTAAACACCTGTGTTGCTCATTTGTTGATTTAGCCATTGGGTCAGCTCTTTCCTAAATATCTTGTTCCCCAGGCCCATTTTAATTCCAAATATATCTTATGTTTAAATACTTCAATCATTTGGTTCTTCTAATGTATTAGCCAGGACATGTTAAGTATACACAGTAACAAACATCCCCCCAAATCCTAGTGGCTTAAAAAAACAAAGGGTTTTGCTCACTTACATGTCATTGTAGATTGGCAGGAACTCAAGCTTATGAAGAAGCCACATTGTAAATATTGCTATTCACCATGCCAGATGGAAAAGCAGATATAGCAAAGCACACACTGATTCTTAATGCTTCTGTTCATATCTCACTCAGCAAGGCAAACTGCAGGGCCACAACTAATTTCAAGTGGGTAAAGAAATACGAAACATTGATATTCCCAGAAGGAGCATCCCTAATGACTTTCACACACAGATTTCTCTAGGATAGATCCTGTGTTCATAGCCTGGGTTAATGTAAAATTCCAGTCTCATATTTGTTTCCATTCTGAAGTTTCTTTATCCCTTCACTACTTGCTTCCAGGTTCTAAAGAGGATAAACATACTTCCACAATTCTGTTCTATTCCAATCCCTACCCAAACCCAAATCACTGGATTGTACACATATCCACTTTCTAGATCTCATTCTTTTCTCAGGTAAGACCCTTGGTTTATAACTGAATCTGAGTGGTGTTCACATAGTAAGCAGAGAAGCTCTTTAAAGCTCTTTTAAATCTTTTAAATAGTTATTTAGGGTCTTCCAAGTTTTACTGATCCTTGGACAAGTTTAAAGCATGGCCTAGGCGATAATTCTGCTCTTGCTGTGAGGGTTTTAGAAAACATGAATTTCCTTCAAACTAAAAAGATAACTAAATTAAAATTCTGAATTCAGAATTCTTGAAAATAACTTTATGGGGAGATGTGAATGGGGTGGTAATTTGCATCCCAAGTGTGAAGTCTTGTCTGAAGGAGACCATGTATGGGACCAGTCCATCAAGAAATGATTTGTCATATATGTGGCTGCCTCTGGGATAGATTTGCCAGTTCAGAACATTACAAAGAGATGTTTCAGTTAGATAAAGTCAGTCCCAGATTCAAAATCTATTTTCATCCTGGTTTTATTTTCCATTCACATTTAACTTTGTTACATGTAGGCTCTTATGTTGCAAATACTCAGTAAACTTAAATATGATGTCTGTAAATCCCATTTCATCTTCTGCACAAACCCCTAATTCAAATGCCAGCTTCCCCTTCAAATCTAGATAAGTCCACTGTGTAAGTTCTGTGTGGTAACTTTACAAAGGGATGAAAATCAGGCCAATAAAGCTGTCTACCCATCTCTTAACTTGAGGCCAGCTCAGGAGCACCAATTCATCCTAACTTTGGGTGAACAGTATTTCAGCTGAAACTGAAGGAGTGTCTTGTCAATGCATTTACGTATCTAACGTATCTAAGCATTCTTAGCTATTAAAATAGTCAATCCTTGTCACTAATGGCAACAAAGCAGCATGCTGACCTGGGAAGCTACTAGAGAATGTGGATCCTCATGATCCTGGAAATTCTTATGACAGTGATAAAGATCTCAATATGTCCTTGATATATTTACCTTGTGACCATCTGGGGTGTGGGGCTTGTTTGGAGGTAGAATGCCACTGGGCACTTCCAGGCCTGGAAATCACAGTGATCAGTCTGACCCATGGTACTGCCAGAACACTTCTTTAAGAACAATGCTAACAATGGAGAGACTATCTCAGGCTCCTGTTATTAATGTAAAGTAAACACAAAGTTTGTATTCAAACCAAGCTTTTAGAATATTGGCTTCTTTACATTGCAACATTTTCTAATAGACAAAGAAAGCTTTAGATGGAAGGAAAAATTGTCAGTTTTAGGATTTCAACAAGAAGTATAACATAGCAGTCATAAGCATAGGCTGTGAAACCAGACTGATTGGGTTCAAATCACAGTTGTGCTCTAACTTAACTCCCTGTTCCTCAGTTTTCTCATCTGTAAAATGGGTATAATAATTCTACCTATCTCATAACATTCTTGTGAGGATTAAATGGGTTAATACACAGAAAACACTTAAAATACTGCCTTACAGAGTGCTTAATACATGTTGGCCATGATTATTATTATTATTTTACTATTATTATTGCTATAATTTACCACATATATGACATTCATTCTACGTGGAGCTTGCATTCCAGGGACTAGTTATAAATAAATTGGTAAAATATAGAGTGTGTCAGCTCATAATAAGTGCTACGAAGCATAATGAAGCCAAGAAGATGAATCAGGAGGGCTAAAGGTGAGGGTATTAAAATCTCAAGGACAGTAGTGACCACCTCGCTGGACAGTGAGGTTTAAGCAGAGACCTGAAAAATGGGAGGGCATAGGCATAAATCTGTCAACAGCACTGTGTCCCAGCCAGACTAGAGGAAGAAATCCAAAATGGGAGTGGGCTTAGAGGATTTGAAAAAAACTAACAAAGCCAGTATTGTTGGTGCGATGTGAATGCAATGATGATGGGACTCAGGGGAAAGTGGCAGATCTTATAAGACCTCCCAACACTCTGGCTTTTGTTCTGAGTAACTAGGAAACCATTGCTTTTTTGTAAGGGATTAGATTTATATCAATAAAAGTTCAAACAAATTGGGTAAAAAGATCTGTTCATCAGTTATGAAGCTGTGATTTTATATATTTTATCTGTTGTGGTTTTTTGTTTGTTTTATTCTTTTAGGCAGGAGGCTAAATCAGGAACCTATTGTTCTCTCTTAGTTAGAAGCAGGTGTTTGGCATTATGGTTTTGCCTCTTCTAATATTTCATGTAAATGAAATCATATTTTTGTAGTCTTTTGTGTCTGACTTCTTTCATTCAGCCTAATGCTTTTGACATTCATCCATGTTGTTATATGTATCAGCAGCTTTTCCTTGTTGTTGAGTAGAACTCCACTGTATAGATTCATCACAGTTTATTAATTCTGAGTGACTAATAATTTAAAAGTTTTACTGAGGTATAATTGAAATTCAATAAATTACACATAATTGAAATTATAAATTGTTCAATTCTAACCTAATATATATCTGAGAAATCATCACCACAATCCAGATAATGAGTATTTCCATCACTTGCAAAAATTTTCTCTCATATCTCTCTATAATCCCTCTATCCCACCCCTTTCTATACCTAACCTCAGGCAACCATTTATTAGTTCCTGCATTTCCTAGAATTTCATATGATGTAACCATTGAGTATGTACTCTATGATTTTGTCTGGCTTCAAAAATCTAAATGAAAGCATATGCCCATTCAAATACTTGTACATAAATTTTATTGGCTGCTTTGTTTGCAGTAGCTAGAGTGGAAATAACCCAAATGTCCATGGATAGTTGAATGGATAAACAAATTGTGGTATATACATACAATGGAATGCTACTCAGTAGTAAAAATGAATGAACTATGGAAACACCTAAAATATAGAAATCTTAAAATAATTTTGCCAAGTGAAAGAAGTCAAGCCAAAAAATAGCACACACTGTAAGATTCTATTTATATAAAATTATAGAAAAGAGAAAATAGTTATAGAAAGTAGATAAATAGTTGCCTGGGGATAGGGAGTGAGGAGGAGGGATGGGAAAAAGTGATTACAAAAGGATATGAGGGATCTTTTTGGCAATGTATATGATCACTCTCTTGATTGTGGTGATGGTTTAATGGATATATAAGTATGTTACAATCTACTAAATGGTGCATTTAAAATATGTCTTATTATAATTAAATAAATATATTAAATAAATCTGTTCAAACAAAAAACTGATTAGAGAGCCATTACTCAATAAAAAATGATGAAAGGAGAGAGCTACTAAAATATTTCAAAATTATATTCAAAAATTATAAATTACATAATACATACATACGGAAAGCTGATTCATGACTGCCAGGGCTAGCCTGAGGAGGGGGATTAATTGCCAAAGGCATGAGGGAAGTTTGAGATGATGAAAACATTCTACATTATGATTATGGCAGTGGTTACATGACTACACATTTGTCAAAATTCACTGAAATGTACATTTAGAATGGGTGAATTACTTAGTATGTAAATTATACTGTACAAAAAAGACTAATGAAAAAGAAATCAAGTCCTCACACCTAAATAATTACCCTGAATTTAAATGGATTAAACATCCCATTTAAAATATATGGACTGGCTGAGTGGATTAAAAAACATGATCCAACTGCATGCCACCTACGGACCCAACTGTATGCTGCCTACAAGAAACTCATCTCACTTGTAAAGAAACATATAGATCGAAAGTAAAGGGTTTGAAAAAAGATATACCATGCAAATGAAAACTAAAAGCAAGTGTAAGTAACTATACTTACACCAGATAAAATAGACTTTAAATCAAAAACAGTAAAAAGAGACAAAGAAGTCATTATATAGTGATCAAGAGATAAATTCAGCAAGAGGATATAACAATTCTAAACATATATGCACCCAACACCAAAGTTCCAGATATATAAAACAATTATTTAAGCTAAAGGGAGAGAATGATTCCTATACAATAAAAGTTGAGGACTTCAGCAACCCACTCTTAGCAATAAACAGATCATCTAGATGGAAAATTAATGAAAAAACATTGGATTTAAACTGTACTTTAGATCAAAAGCCCCTAAGAGGCATTTAGAGAACATTTCATCCAACAGCTCCTGAATACACATTCTTCTCATTAGCACACAGATCATTCTCCAGCATATACTATATGTTATGGCACAAAACATGTCTCAACAAATTTCAAAAAATCAAAATCATTTCAAGTGTCTTCTTAGATCACAAGAGAAAAAAACTAGAACTCAGTATTCCCACAAGGGAATAAAACCAGAGAAACTTTGAAAATTGTACAAATACATGGAAATTAAACAACATGCTCCTGAATGACCACTGGGCAAAGGTAAAAATTAAAGGAGAAATTTAAAAGTTTCTTGAAACAAATGAAAATCAAAACACAACATGCCAAAACTTATGGGATACAGCAAAAGCAGTGGTAAGAGGGAAGTTTATAGAAATAAGTGCCTACATCACAAAACAGAAAGATTTAAAATAAACAATCTGGCCGGGCACGGTGGCTCAAGCCTGTAATCCCAGCACTTTGGGAGGCCGAGATGGGCAGATCACGAGGTCAGGAGATGGAGACCATCCTGGCTAACCCGGTGAAACCCCATCTCTACTAAAAAATACAAAAAACTAGCTGGGCAAGGTGGCGGGTGCCTGTGGTCCCAGCTACTTGGGAAGCTGAGGCAGGAGAATGGCGGAAACCTGGGAGGCGGAGCTTGCAGTGAGCTGAGATCCGGCCACTGCACTCCAGCCTGGGCTACAGAGCAAGACTCAGTCTCCAAAAAAAAAAAAAAAAATCTAACAATGCACCCCAAGAAATAAAAAGCAAGAATAAACCAAACCCCAAATTAGTTAAAAAATAAAATTACAGACAGAAAGAATAAAGATAAAACAAGACTACATGAAATTGAGACTAAAAAAAATGCAAAGAATCAATGAAATGAAAAGCAGGTTTTTTGAAGAGATAAACAAAATTGACAAACTACTACCTAGACTAACCAAGAAAAAAAGAGAGCGAAGAGTGAAATAAACAAAATTAGAAATCAAAACGGAGACATTACAACTGGTACTGCAAAAATACAAAAGATCATCAGATACTATTTTAAGCAACTACACACTAGCAAACTGGAAAACCTAGAGAAAATGGATAAATTCCTGGACACATAAAACCTACCAAGATTGAACCAGGAAGAAATAGAAAACCTGAACTAACCAATAATGAATAATGAGCTTGAATCAATAATAATGAGTCTCCCAAGAAAGAAAAACTGGATGGATTCACTGTGGAATTCTACCAAACTTTCCAAGAAGAACTTAAACCAACTTTCCTCAAACTATTTCAAAAATTAAAGAAGAAGGAATTTTCCCTAACTCATTATATGAGGCCAGCATTACTCTGATACCAAAAGCTGAAAAAGATGCACCATAAAAATAAAACTTAGGCTGATATTCTTCATGGATATAGATACAAAATACTGGCAAACTGAATCCACAGCCTATCGAAGAAAATAATACAAAACAATCAAGTGGGATTTATACCATGGAAACAAGAATGGTTCAACATATGCAAATCAATGGGATACATGACATCAACAGAATGAAGGCCAAAAACCATATGATTATCTCAATATTCACAGAAAAAGCATTTAATAAAATTCAACACTGCTTCATGACAAAAACTCTCAACAAACTAGGCATAGAAGGAATATGCTTCAAAATAATAAAGGCCATATATGACAAAGCCACCATTAACATCATACTGAATGAGGAAAAACTGAAAGCATTTCCTCTAAGAACTGGAAGAAGACAAGGATGTCCCCTTTCGCCACTCTTATTCAGCATTGCACTGAATGTCTTAACCAGAGCAATCAGGCAAGAGGAAGAAATAAAAGACATCCAAACTGGCAAAAAGGAAATTAAATTGTTCCTATTTGCAGATGACATAATCTTATATCTAGAAAAACCTAAAGATTCCACCAAAAAACTCTTAGATCTGATATACAAATTCAGTAAAGGTACAGGATACAAAATCAACATACAAAAACTAGGAGTGTTTCTTTATACATCAATAATGGACTAGCTGAGAAAGAAATCAAGAAGGCAATCTCATTTGCAATAGCTACCAAAAAAAAAATAATAACAAAATAAAATACCAAGGAATAAATTTAGCCAAGGAGGTGAAATACCTCTATAAGGAAAACTATAAAACACTGACCAAAAAATTGAAAAAACACAAACATATGGGAAGACATCTATGTTCATAGATTAGAATAATTAATATTGTTAAAATGATCATACTACCCAAAACGATCTATACATCTAATATAATTTCTATCAAAATACCAACCAACATCATTTTTTACAGAAATTTGTTAAATACTAAAATTTGTATGGAGCCCCAAAAGAGCCTGAATAGCCAAAGCAATCCTATGCAAAAAGAACAAAGCTGGAGGCATCACACTACCTGACTTCAAAATATTTTACAAGACTATAATAACCAAAACAACATAGTGTTGGTATAAAAACAGCCACATAGACCACTGGAACTGAATACAGAACCTGGAAATAAATCCAGATATTTTCAGCCAACTAATTTTCAACAAAGGCATCAATAACATACATTGGGGAAAATACATCCTCTTCAATAAATGGTGCTGAGAAAATTGGATATCCATGTGCAGAAGAATGAAACTGAATCCCTGTCTCCCACCATCTATGAAAATATACTCAAGATACATTAGAGGCTTAAATGTAAGACCTGAAACTATTAAACTACTTAGAAGAAGATACAGAGAAAACTCTTCTGGACGTTGGTTTAGGCAAAGATTTTATGGCTAAGACCTCAAAAGCACAAGTAACAAAAACAAAACTATATTAAACTAAAAAACTTCTGCTCAGCTAAGGAAACAGTCAACAGAGTGAGAGATGACCTGTTGAATGGGAGAAAATATTTGCAAATTATTTATCCAACAAGTACTAGTATCCAGAATGTACAAGGAATTCAACAGTAAAGGAAAATTTTTAAAAATCTCAGTTAAAAGTGGGCAAAAGACATGAATAGACATTTCTCAAAAGAAGACTACAAATGGCCAACAGGTATATGAATAAATGCTCAACATCACTAATCATCAGGGAAATGCAAATCAAAACCAAATGAGATATCACCTTACTCTAGTGAGAATGGCTATTAGTTAAAAGATAAAAAGTAATAAAGATGTGAAGAAAAGGGAAATCTTATATACTGTTGGTGAGAATGCAAATTTGTACAGTCCCTATGGAAAACTGTATAGAGGTTTCTCAAAAATCTAAAAATAGACATGCCACATAATCTGGCAATCTTACTAGTGGGAATTTATCCAAAGGAAAAGAAATCAGTATATCAAAGGGATACCTGTACTCTCATGTTTATTGCAGCACTTCTCACAATAGCCAGTGTATGGAACCAACCTAAGTATGCATCAGTGGATGAATGGATAAGAAAATGTGGTATGTATGTACACAATGGGATACTATTTGGCCATAAAAAGAATAAAATTATGTCATTTGCAGCAACATGGATGGAACTGGAGGTCATGATGTTAACTGAAATAAGCCAGGTCCAGAAAGGTGAATCTCACATGTTTCTAGGTCATATGTGGCAGCTAAAAAATTTGATCTTGTGAAGGTAGAGGGTACTATCAGAGGATAGAAAGGGTGTGGAGGTAGATGGGTGGATGAAGAGAAGTTGGTTAATGGGCACAAACATACAGTTAGGTAGAAAAAATAGCAGAGTAGGTTGACTATAGTTAAAAACAATGTATTATATATTTCAAAATATATGCTTCTTCTAGTGAGAAGAGAGAATTTGAAATGTTCCCAATACATAGAAATGGTAAATACTCAAGGTGGTGGTGCCCCCAGATACCCTGACTTGATCATTACACATTCTATGTATGTGACAAGATAACACATACCCCATAAACATATGCAGATAGTATGTACCAATTTTTAAAGATTTTTAAAAAGAAATCAAATCACTCAAAAATAGTGCTAGGTACTAATGTAAGTGCTGATATAGTGATAAACAGAGCAGTAAACATACTTTAAAGAGTATAAATTCAGTGGAGGAGACAGATGATAAACATGTAAGCAAATAAAGATCTGGTCATTTCAACAGGAGCTAGACTAAAACTGGCCTGTGTGTGTGTGTGTGTGTGTGTGTGTGTGTGTGCAGACGATCTACTTTGGCCTCAGTTCAGAGAAGGCTTTTCTGAAGAAGATATATTGAAGTCGACATCTGAGTGACATGAAGAGACACCATGTTAAGACATGGGACAGAGCTTCTGGAGAGAGGAAGTTGCTAGTACAAAAGAAGAGAGAGAAGGCCACTGGAGTTAGGGCAAGTGAGTGAGGGGAAGAGGTTGGCAGCATGCTGATCATGCAGAGCTTCAAGGCCTACAAATGCAAAGATGGTGTATTAGTCCGTTTTCACACTGCTATAAAGAAATACCCGAGACTGAGTAATTTATAAAGGAAAGAGGTTTAATTAACTCACAGTTTCACATGGCTGGGAAGCCTCAGGAAACTTAAAATCATGGCGGAAGGGGAAGGGGAAGCAAAGATCTTCTTCACACGGTAGCAAGAGACAGAAGAGAAAGCCAAGGGGGAAGAGCCCCTTATAAAACCATTAGATCTCATGAGAACTCATTCATTATCATGAGAACAGCATGGGGGAAACTGCCCCAATGATCCAATAACCTCCTCCCACCAGGTCCCTCCCTTGACAAGTGGGGATTATTATTCAAGATGAGACTAGGGTGGGGACACAGAGTCAAACCATATCAGATGGCCTGATGGCACTAGTCCAGATGGCCCAATGGTCCTTTTTTCTTCCAAGATTCTATGGCATTAATTTTGTCACTACTGTAAAATATTTGAGATTAAGTGGACATACTTTTGTATTTTTCTTTTTTTTTTTAAGTTCAGTGGTACAAGTGCAAGTTTGTTACATAGGTAAACTTGTGTCATGGGGGTTGGTTGTACAGATTATTTCATCATCCAGGTATGTAGCCTAGTACCTATGAGTTATTTCTCATGATCCTCTCCCTCCTTCCACCCTCCACCCTCTGAAAGGCCCCAGTGTGTGTTGTTTCCCTCTATGTGTCGATGTGTTCTCATCATTTAGCTCTCACTTATAAGTGATAACATGCAGTCTTTGGTTTTCTGTTCCTGTGTTAGTTTGCTAAGGACCATGGCCTCCAGCTCCATCCATGTCCCTACAAAGAATATGATCTTATTCTTTTTTATGACTGCATAGTATTTCATGGTGCATAGGTACCGCACTTTCTTTATCCAGCTTATCCTGATGGACATTTAGGTTGATTTCATGTCTTTGTGATTGTGAATAGTACTGCAATAAACATAAGCATGCATGTGTCTTTATGACAGAATGATTTATATTCCCTTGGGTGTATACCCAGTAATGAGATTCCTGGGTTGAATGGTATTTCTGTCTTTAGATTGTTGAGGAATCACCACACCATCTTCCACAATGGTTGAACTAATTTACACTCCCATCAACAGTGTATAAACATCCCTTTATTTCTACAACCTCACCAGCATCTTTTATTTTTTGACTTTTTAATAATAGACATTCTGACTTGTGTTGGATGGTATCTCATTGTGGTTTTGATTTTCATTTCTCTAATGATCAGTGATGTTGAGCTTTTACAAAGCTGGAGGCATCATGCTACGTCATTTCAAACTATATTGCAGGGCTATAGTAACCAAAACAGCATGGTAGTGGTACAAAAACAGACACATAGACCAATGGAAAAGAATAGACAACCCAGAAATAATACTGCACACCTATAACTATCTAATCTGCAACAAACCTGACAAAAACAAACAATGGGGAAAGTATTTCCTATTCAATAAATGGTCCTGGGATCACTGGATGGCCCTATGCAGAAGATTGAAACTGGACCTCTTCCTTATACCATATACAATAGTTAATTCAAGATGGATTAAAGACTTAAACGTAAAACCCCAACCTACAAAAACCCTGGAAGACAACCTAGGCAATACCATTCAGGACATAGACACAGACATGGATTTCATGATGAAAACACCAAAAGCAATTACAACAAAAGCAAAAATTGACAAATGGGATCTGATTAAACTAAAGAGCTTCTGCACAGCAAACTATCAACAGAGTAAACCAACAACCTACAGAATGGGAGAAAAATGTTGCCAACTACGCAGCGGACAAAGGTGTAACATACACCATCTATAAGGAACTTGACCAAATTTACAAGGAAAAAAAAAACAAAAAATCTCATAAAAAGTGGGCAAAGGACATGAACAGACGGTTTTTGGTTTTTTTTTTCCCAGATGGAGTCTTGCTCTGTAGCCCAGGCTGGAGTGCAGTGGCACGATCTCGGCTCACTGCAAGCTCTGCCTCCTGGATTCACGCCATTCTCCTGCCTCAGCCTCCTGAGTAGCTGGGACTACAGGCGCCTGCCACCACTCCCAGCTAATTTTTTGTATTTTTAATAGAGATGGGGTTTCACTGTGGTAGCTAGGATGGTCTCGATCTCTTGACCTTGGGATCCCCCCGCCTCAGCTTCCCAAAGTGCTGGGATTACAGGTGTGAGCCACCACGCCCGGCCTGACAGTTTTTAAAAGAAGATGTACATGCAGGCAACAATCATATGAAAAAAAGTTTTTATATTTTTCTATGTCACAGATGAGTTCATATTGGACGCTTGGCTTAGTATGTGTTAATTTATTTGCTCATATTCTCCTTGAAAACTATTTCATGCTCTTAAATAAAATTCATTATTTCTCCCCAGTAGATTAAGAGATTTTTTTGGCTTTAAAGATTTTATGTTCCTTGCACCACTGCGACTCTTGAATTTTGGAAGTTTTGCTTTTAACTCTCTGACAGACAGAATAATGTCTTGAAAGGAAAGCTGAGATTTCTTGGGGAAAATCTCTTTGGATAACCAGATCTCTAGAAAATATACCACCCGTCTCATTGGAATTCACCAGATTTATATTGGGTGCCCACTGTATGCCAGGCACTGTGCTAAGCCTTGGTGGCATTATGTTGTTGGGCTACAAATACAGGCTCTGGAGTCAGACTATTAGGGTTCTGCTCTCAGCTCTACCAATAATGAACTGTAGAATTTGGTGCAAGTTTACTAACTCACTTTGTTAGTCCTATATTTCCTTTTCAGTAAAATGTGGATAATAATAAAACCTGTTTTATAGGTAGTAATGAGAACCAAAAGAGATGGAAAAATATCTGACACATTTTATGTACGAGTTTGTTAATGAAAAAAAGTTTCCTTGTGTTTCTCTGTGTTTTTTTGGCTAACATTTAGTACCAATTATTTTTTAATCTGTACCACAAACCCTACCATTATTAGAAATACCTTACACAAATATCTCTTATGTCTACATTACACACACACATGTGTATGTGTGTGTGTGTGTGTGTGTGTGTATATATATATATATATATTTGCATAAGCACTCAAAAATTAGGCTACTGTTGTTAAGCATTTAAGACATTTGTGTTGAACTCAAGGATCCCAGGTAATGGCAGCAATCCTCCAAAAGGTGAGGGTCTGTCCATAATGGATATGCTCTGGGGCCCAGGGGCAGGGAGTGGGTGGGCTTTGCAGAATGTCAGCATGAGCTACAACTGCACAGAAACTATTCTGCATGGGTGGGACATCTCTGAGCAGTATTGACCTGGATCCTTATTAGTTGCCCATCTTTTCATTTGACGTTTGATTAAAATCATGGCAAGAAAAAACTGGAGGTTATGGTTTGTGTCAGTCCTTACTTCTCTATCATTACATTATACTAGCACCCTGGGACTAGGGCAATAGAAAGATAATTTTTACAAGACCAGTAAATAACCTTCAAGCAGATAAAGAATTATTACATAAGGGATGCTGTATCATTAATTATTCTCTATCTCTACAGTGGATGGACATGAAAGTAAGTTTGGTGCTTCACAAGAGAAATAGAAGTTGGTTAATGAAAAAAACTTTCTGACAAGGGAGTTGTTAAATGCTGTAAAGTGTTATTAAGTCTAGTGGAAAACCATTTTACTAGAAACAATTTTTTTAAAGCATAGCTACTTGCCTATCTGGGGCTGTTAAGTCAGCCCCACTTGGTGGCAGTGGACAAAGAAATGTTCCCAGCAACCCATGGATGCAGTGAAATGGACAGCAGCACTAAACAGGTGTTTCTTGAGCTCTCTGCGCCAGAAGTTCTGGATGCTGAGGATGCAGAGCTGAACCGGCACAATTCCCTGACCTCAGCGAGCTCAACGTGTGGGGCAAGTTTCCAGGGGATCTAGGGCACAGGGAGTTTGAAGACCACAGGGAACCAGAGATGACTGGCCACATGTTTCTCATATCAGACTTTGGATACCTGATATATGTGCTAAGGCTGAGAGCATAAGCAAAAGTCTGCTCATTCAGCATGCCCAGATGGAGGACGCAGACTTTCCTGGTTCATGGTGAATAGATGGCTACGAGGGTTTGGGTTGGTCAGTCCTGGTTTTTGGTCTGAGGACTTACATCATAGTCATGGTCATGTCAAAGCAACCCTCTTTCTTATTCCCATCTTTCAGAGTTGTAAGATGCCCCACTCCCACCCTCCCTTGTAAGAGTTTAATGAGCCTGGGAGAGGTGCATTAGAGAGAATTTGTTATCGATGATCTACTTGGCTCTGAGAAAGAACAGCCCTGAAGACACCAGCCTGTCATCTTGTTGGAGCAGTGTAAGTCATTGTTAGGACCACAAGCTTGGGAAACAAGCAGAAAAAGGCTGTCATATTCTAAGGGAGTGACTGGGCCTACTTATTTAACTCCTCCAAGCACCAGTTTCTGAATCTGTAAAAAAAAAAAAAAAAGGCAGTAATGATGGCATTAATTACAGAACCTGGCAAATAACAAGAACTCATAAATTGCAATTATATTTATGTTATTATTGCTGTTATTCTGTTGCTTAACCAAGCAAGCCCATGCCATCCTTCCCTCTGTCTGATTTGGCTGTGGTGTCTGCTGATTCAGTCTTTGTGTGGAAGAGGTGTGACAAGTTGCCCTTAATTTGCTATGGAACACAGGATCCATTCTATTTATATCCTCTAAAAAACAGGAGTGGTGGCTCATACCTGTAATCTCAGCATTTTTGGAGGCTGAGGTAGGTGGATTGCTTGAGCCCAGAAGTTTGAGACCTGGGCAACATAATGAAACCTGGTCTCTCCAAAAAAAAAAAAAAAAAATCAGCCAGGCGTGGGGACACATGCCTTTTGTCCCAACTGCTTGAGGCCTGGGGTGGGAGGGTCGTTTGAGCCCAGGAGGTTGAGGCTGCAGTGAGCCGTAATCACACCACTGCACTCCAACCTGTGCAACAAAGTGAGACCTTGTCTCAAAAAAAAAGCAAAAAAAAAAGAAGAAGAAGAAGAGGTTTTGTGGGTGCAATCCTCAGCAGCTCCTGAGATATCTGGCCTCCAGGAAAATGAACCCACAGAATGGAAGGTCTGGTGAGTGGAGGGAAGGAAAAAAAAAAAGTGTAGAGCTCCTGGGTTGCCAATATTTTATCTACAATTTGATAATGAAAAAAAAAAAGGTTTCCTTGTGTTGTTGCTTTGTGTTTTGCTTATAACATTTAGTTACTAATTAGTTTTTTAAAGAATGTGTACTACAAACCCCAAGAGCCCTTATGTCTGCATTAAAAATATATATATGTAGACACATACCCTTTTACCATTTAGCAATTTCTTGCTAAGGATGGATCTAGAAAATGGAACAGTGGTTAAAATCCCAAATGTTATTTTCTAGACTCCCACAGCAGAGTTATTATCTTTTCTTGGTACTCCATAAACATGCAATGCCTACTTGCAACTTTTCCTTTGCCTAGACAGACAGACCAACAGACACTTCTCCAGGAATGGCCCATTTGATTCCAGCACTTCTTTAAAAGCACTTTCAATTGCTGAAATGTTTTCCCACTTCCGTCTTGGGATTTGACCAGTCTCCTCTACTACTTCTCCCTCTTGCTTGGCTTCCTCTCATCTTTCTTTCTCTCACACAGCTCTTTTAATCCTGCAGCCAAACACAAGACTGGCATTTCTGGTCATTACAAGTCCCTCCTGTCTCACACCAGTTCTTGTTCTCAGCACCCTGATAATTAGTGGTTTGGGTAGAGCATGGAAAATCAGGATTTTTTTATCTTAGGATGTGTGTATGTGTGTGTATGCACATGTGTGTGGTGTGTGTGTATAGAGGGGGTGTAAAGAAGGCAGGATGGGGGTGTGATAAATGGAACGCAGGGCCAACCTAGGAAGCAGCCTTAGTTTCATATGCTCAGACACAGATGGGGCAATGCAGGGTGTTTTGTTCTGTCCAGTTGCTTCTTCCGGTAACATGTGGAACAAATGTCTCTTTTGGACTATGATGAGGTAGCGTGAATAGGTCTGTAGCATCATTGCATTTGGACTCTCAACTGGTTTTATTTCGTATTGAACCTTTAATGGAAACGCATACACAGCAAGTCAAGGCCTGTCCCTTTTCCCTTTTTTCTTTTTCTTTTTTTTTTTTTTATTTCTTCCAGGAGTGCTGATGATAAGGAAAGCGATGTCTAAATCTTCTTAATGGTGTTTATGCAAGCAGTTTTGCTTAGCTGCAAACTGCACAGCCCCCTCCCCTCCCATCGCCTGCTAATATTGCTGCTTCATTCCTTTTCCTGTTGGCTATTACTATGGACTACAGCAAATCTAAAACTAAATAATCCCCTTAGTGTCAAGTTTTCAGGGCTGAGCAAATAAATCTAACGAAATGCATTATCTAGGCATAGGAGGCTGTTGTAAGGGGGAAAAGATGAAAGCTATTTTATTTTAAGGCAGAGAATAAACCGTCGATTGTTTGGGGTGCTCAATTGTAATTGTAAGTATTGTTATTTTATTTTACTTAACTATTGAACATGCCCTTTTTTTATTGTAATTAAAAACCCTGTAAAGCTTCTGAAGGCCAGAATTAAAGGGGGTGGGGAGTGGGAGGGTAGAGAATGAGGATGTAATGAGGAAGCTATGCAAATTCCCTCTAGTCCAGATAGTTCTTATGTTCTACTGAGGCCAGGGGCGCTGGGGAATGAACAATGGCATCTTCTTTTTTTTCAATCTTTTGTACCCTCTCACACCTAGGACGGTGATAGGAGTAAAACGAAAGGCACTGTCAGAACAGAGAAATGGAGAGTTTTATTTATTTAGGAGAAGAAATGTCAGTCTCTATCATCTGCTGGGTGAAGCAGCTCTCCATATGAGAGAAAGGAGTGCCCACACCCTGTCTACCCACGTCCAGGCCAGCTTAAAAGTCTAGCAGGACTTATGGATAAGTACCTGGATGAGCTGAGCTGAGCCCTTGCTCAGCTCAGGCAGGGTGCTCCTGGCTCTGTATTCTATTGGCTGTTACTTGATTGGCCCCAGCTTAGTGAAGATTGGTCTTTGAGCCTCATGACTCTATAACTAGTGAATTGTACCCAAGATGTGTGGAAATGGTCACCGAATGACCTCTGTCCATTTATTTATTTATTTATCCATTTCTCACTCACTCACCCAATTATTAATTCATTGCTTAAAAACACCGAGCATTAACCTACTTCCAGATATTGCTCTGGGCATGTGAATTATATAGCAAAGAATAAAATCAAGTCCTGCCTTCATGGGGCTTATTCTCTAGAGAGCAGAGACAACAACCAAACAAATAAAATAGAGAAATAGGAAGTTTGTCAAGTGTTATAAAGAAAAGTGAAGCAGAGCAAGGGTTATAGGAAGAGACAGGGAAGTCAGGAAAGACCTCACTGTCTCATTTATTCATTCAACAACATTAATTGGGCACTTACTATAACAAAGCACTCTTCCAAGCTCTGGGAATACCATGGTGAACAAAACAGGTAAATTTCATGCCTCTATGAAGTTTATATTCTACTGGAGGAAAATGCAAGTAAACAAGACAAATAAAATATGTGCTAGAAAAACATTAAAGCCTGAAGAGAAAGGGAATGAAGCACGGGGAAAGTTGAAATTTTAGCCAGGTAACATGTAAGCTGAAGCAAGTGAGGAAATGAGCTGCATGAACACTTGGGGAGTAGAATGTTCCAGACTGAGAAAACAGCCAGTACAAAGGCCCTGAGGCATAGCCCACGCTTGGCATGTTGGAAGAACAGCAAAGAGGCCAGTGTGGCTGCAGCAGACTGAGTGAGGGCGAGAAAGTGGCACTGATATGATGTCTCTTACATCACAAAAGGATATATCATTGTATCCTTTAAATCCTCAGCACTTGGCACATTTAGATGAAAAATGAAATGAATGAATGGCATACAGCCTTTTTGTCCTGCTTCAAATTTAAATCTATTATTTTTATAAGAAAAATTTCTCTCCACAACCCACCTAAAAATCCCTCAATACAGTGGAGCTTCAATTGCAACCTCCTTCACTCCTTTTTGTAGAAAGGCCCTTCCTCAAGAAAAAAACTTTTGACCAGGTGCGATGGCTAACGCCTGTAATCCCAACACTTTGGGAGGCTGAGGTGGGTGGATCACCTGAGGTCAGGAGTTTGAGACCAGCCTGGCCAACATGGTGAAATCCTGTCTCTACCAAAAAATACAAAAATTAGCCGGGTATGGTGGTACACGCCTGTAATCCCAGCTATTTGGGAGGCTGAGGCAGAAGAATTGCTTGAACCTAGGAGGCAAAGGTTACCATAGTGAGCTGAGATTGTGCCATTGCACTCCAGCCTGGGTGACAGAATGAGTCTCTAGGAAAGAAAAGAAAAAAAGGAAAGGGAAGGGAAGGGAAGGCAAGGGAAGGGAAGGGAAGGGAAGGGAAGGGAAGGGAAGGGAAGGGAAAGGAAGGGAAGGGAAGGGAAAGGAAGGGAAGGGAGAAGGAGAGGAGAAGAGGAGGAGAGGAAGTGAGAGAGAGGGAAGGAGGGAAGGACGGAGGGAGGGAGGGAAGGAAGGAAGGAAGGTAGAAAGGAAGGAAGGAAGGAAGACAGGCAGGCAATTTGTTACACAATAAGTAAACTAAGTCGTATTGGCTTACTTCAGCGATGAGGAATAGTATCACATAGGCAATTCAGCAATGGTATTTCATTAGGAAAATTGAGTGCACAATTTGTATTATGTTTGGGTTGGGCTTGGAAGTTCTTTCGGTGAGATGTCAGAAGAAAGTAAGTGTTGGGCTAGTTGTCTTTTAAGATTAGGGTTGATGCAAGCAAAGTGAAGTTCTGAGCAAAGAAGGAAGAGTTGTGTTGTAAGACATTCTGTAAGTGTAATTGCATAATTGATGGGACTGGTTGTTCCGGTTGCCGTAACTTTTACAGGATAAGTGACTCCTACTTAGGTTTTCCTCTCATCTTGTTTACTGTCCCTTTAGACAGGGCCACTGAGAGCCTTGTAGAGAAGTTTCAGAAGTTCTCTCCAAGCCTTGGGTGCAGTGTTCTAAGATGAATACAACCTAGGTGGAAATTTAGAGATCAGCATTTTTCATATTATAGCCATACCACTCCAAGGCTTCTGGGAGATTTAAGCAGATGACAATTTTCCATCAGAAAGCTTACATTTTGCAGAAGCTGCCTCAGAGAAAAAAAGAGGAGGTATAGAGTAAGACTTCTTGGATTACTTTTTATTCTGAAATAATTTTAGACTTACACAGAAGCTGCAAAAACTGTTCAGAGAGTTTATATACTTCATCCAGCTTCCCCTAATGTTAACAATTTATATAACCATAACACAATGATTAAAGCTAGGAAATTAACCTGGTACAACACTCTTAACTAAACTACAGGTCTTATTTGAAGGAAATTTCTCTTTAGGCAGATTTTAGCTTATTTCTAATCAGTGTTAAACTATGACAAGAGCAAAATTTAGCAACACAGTAAGATTCTATGGCATCTATTGCTGCATAAAAAACTTCCAGAAATGTAGTTGCTTAAAACAAGTATTTTATTAGTGCAGCCATGATTCTGCAGGTAAGAAATTTGGACAAGTCAAAATGGGAAATGCTCATCTCTGCTCCATGATTTCTGGAGTCTCAGCTAGAAGGACTCAAAGGGCAAGGGGTTGCAACTAGGGACTAGTCATGGAAGAATCTCCCTATTTCCACACCACCTTTCCACGTGACTAGCTTAAGCTTTCTCACATTGTAGTGGCATTGGGGCAGTTGAGCATCTTTCACGGTGGCTCAGGGCTCCATGAGAAAGGAAGCCAAAACTGACAGTCATTTTAAAAGTTGGGCCTGGGACTAGCAGTGCATCACTTTCACCCTGTTCTATGGGTGGAAGCAGACACAGGCAAGTCCAGATTTGAGAGGTGTGCACCAAAGGTCTCTTTCACTCTTTATTGGAGCAGTGTCAAAGAACTTGTTGCCAATTTCATTTTGCTGTAGGTAAAAATTGTATCAGCTAATTTCATGTCTTGGAGAGGGACACATTACTTTAAAGCAGATTTCTTTTGTTCTGATAAGAGTCATTTAGGAAGCCTTCCTCCCTTACTTTGGTGGAAAAATATAAGAAGACCTTTCTTCCTCCACATAGTTTGGCAAAATCTGCCCAGAGCTCTGAAGGAAGTCCAGGCAAATCCATATGAGGAAACCAAGGGTTTTCTGGGAAGTTAAGGAATACTGTGGGGATGGATAACAGTGATTCTGGCCAATGTCTATGGACAGAAAATAACATCAAAGTTCCTAGAGAGGAACTTAGTGTGAAGAAGGGGCATCTGGTCTAGTGATCCAGGTTACATATGAGCCTACAGGTTGAGGGAAAAGGGCTGCTGTGATGGCTGGGCTGTGACCCAGTCATCCCAGCTAACAACTTTGCTCTAAAAGTGAAGGTTAGCCATGAATATGTGACATGGAGAGTTCACCACCCTGGCCTGTCCGGTATCTGTACCTGTAAGAGCCTCAGGGCAGCAGAGGACAAGGATCCACCAGTGGGGCCCTTTTACCTGGTAATACGGTGTGGCAGAGATGAAGTGATAGGTGAACTACTGAGTTCCTCTCTGCCTGGAAATTAGAAGTAAGACTGACTCTTCAGGGTTTTGGGATAATCCTGGGGAAGGGACAATGGTCTTAAGAAAGAGATACTGCACGTCCTGCTTCTAAGAACCCAACAGTATGTACATAAATAACTGGAAAATCTGGAAGCATATGGTCTTTTCTCCATTCCTGAGAAAGTGGAGTAAAGCAGGTCAATCAATTATAGCAAGGGTCAATAAACTTTTTCTTTTAAGGACCAGATAGTAAATATTTTGAGCATGCTGGTCATACGGTTTCTATCTCAACTACTCAACTGTGCTGCTCTAGCATGAAAGCAGCCAGAGAAAATACGCAAATAAATGAGTGTGACTGTGTTAAAAAAAATTTATTTATAGACTCTGAAAGATGAATTTAATAAAATTTTCATGTCACAAAATATTTTTCATTTGATTTTTTCCAAACAATTTAAACATCTAAAAACCATCCATAGCTCAAAAAACATACAAAAATCAGGAATTGATCAGCTTTGGCCTGTAAGTCATAGTTTGCCAACCCCTGAGTTCCCCATAGGAGGTCTCAAAGGGCAGGGGGCTGGAACTAGGGACTGGCCATGTAAGACTCTCGCTATTTTCATACCACCTTTCCACGTGGCTAGCTTAAGCTTCTTGGCAGTGTAGTGGCATTGGGGAAGTTGAGCTTCTTTCATGGTGGCTCAGGGCTCCAGGAGGAAGGAGGCAAAAACTGACAGACCTTTTAAAAGTTGGGCCTATGACTGAAAGTGCATCACTTTCACCCTGTTCTATGGGTTGAAGCAGACACACGCAAGCCCAGGTTCAAAAGGCCTGCACAAAGGTCTCCTCTTGATTGGAGCAGTGTCAAATAACTTGTTGCCAATTTTATTTTAATTTAATAAGTTGTTAAACAATGTATTCTTTTTAATTTTAATTTTAATTTTTACTTATTTATTTATTTATTTACTTGAGATGGGGATCTCGCTCTTGTCACCCAGGCTGGAGTGCAGTGGTGCAATCTCAGCTCACTGCAACCTCTGCCTCCCAGGTTCAAGCGATTTTCTTGCCTCAGCCTCCCAAATAGCTGGGATTATAGGTGCCCACCACCATTCTTGGCTAATTTTTTGTGTGTATTTTTAGTAGAGACAGGTTTCACCATGGTGGCCAGGCTGGTCTCCAACTCCTGACCTCAGGTGATCTGCCTGCCTCAGCCTCCCAAAGTGTTGGGATTACAGGCGTGAGCCACTGCACCCAGCCAACAATATATTATGCTCTCATTCAAAAAGTCTAAAGGTAGACAAGTCCTACATTGGTTAATTCAGAAGCATAAGGATTCAGGCTCTAAGTCACTTAGTGCTGTCATCACTATTGGGGTCATGAGGTCAAGGGCCAAGAAGTTTGCAGTAGCTGCAAGTATCACTGCCTTACCAGGGGCTCTAAAACTTCAGTGTGTATCAGAATCACCTAGGAGACTTGTTAAAACACAGTATTGGGTTTCACCTGCAGAGCTCATGATTGAGTAAGTCTGGTGGGGGGCGAGGGTTAACTGAGGATTTACTTTTTTTCAGTTATCACGGCTAAGATTTATTACAGCAAGAGGATGTAAAGCAAAAAAGGAAAAGGCACATGGAGCAAAGCCTGGAGAAAACCAGGCATAAGCTTCCAAGAGTTCTTTCCCAGTGGCGTCACACAGGATGCATTTAATTTCTCCAGCAATGAGCTGTGACAATACATGTAAAATGTTATCTACCAGGGAAGCTCATTACAGACTCAGTGACCAAGATTTTCACTAGGGGCTAGTCACATAGGCATCGTCTGCCTAGCATATACCAAAATTTCAGACTCCCAGAAGGAAAGTAGGTGTTCAGCATAAATGGCATTGTTTGTACAGTTTAGGCACAGTGGGTCATTTTGATTAAAGGGTGAAAGCCAAGTTTCTAGATACCAAACAGTGCTAACTTTTCAAGTAGGACCTTCTAAGGAAATCAGTCTTAGGCCTGCTATGTTAACTTTTGAGACTTTGCATTTTTAGCAAGTACCCAAGTGGTTCTCAAAGTGGGGACCACACTTTGAGAAGGATTGGTTTGACATAAACTGCCAATCAGGAAGCGGGCAAGTGTGGGACAGGGGATTTTTCACTGTGGCCTTTCACTTTTTATAGGGGAGGGAAATCCTTTTTGAAATCCCCTAGTTTTCTCTTTATGTTTCTTTGTCTAGAACACATTCACATGCCCACCTGAAAGCTAATGATTGGCTTAAACAACAACAGTTCATCTCCTGAAGCTGGACAAATGCCAGTCCAACCAAAGTTAGGTTCATGTCACAGCATCCATAGACAGGGCTTCTATTTCCAGAGCTTGGCCAAGTAAGTCCTCTCTCTTCAACCGCACAACCTGTGAGGTAAACAAAAGCAGGGATCTTTCAGCTTTCCAGTGTGAGTTGGTGATCTTTTGAGATATGGCAAAACATTCTTCCCCTAATTCATTGCTCCATGGAATCAGCCAACCTTGCTCTACTACTTAGGGTAGAAGGTGAGATCATATCTGAACCTTATGAGCTATTTTATCAGCCTTTCCTTAATACCTTGTCTAACAGGACCTGATTTAATGATAGAGCTCTTTAGGGTTTATCATTCTCCAGAAAATTTTCTGGGAACACACAGGTGCATTTAAGTATTTGATCTCTCCAAATATTAAAATTGGGATGAATCCAGTTCAAGAACCTTAGATTCCAAATTAAGAGAGTAATCAAAAATAATTTATCAAGAATTATCTCATCCTGGTATTTATCTTTTTTCAACAGGTTTCAAGTTCTTCACTAACATTTTTATTAATAGTTTTCAAATCCTAACTCAGTTGAATTACAATGGGACAAGTATGACCAGATAATTTCCTCAAGGCCACAAAAGAAGCAAGAGTCATTAGGTTTTAGGATGTCTATCCAAGAAATATTCTATAGTGAATAAACTGTGTATATCATTATTCAAAAAATGTGAAGATCATTTCCTTAGAAAATAGCCATTCCATAAAATAAGAATCAGTATAGACTGAACTTCCTAGTAACAGTATAAAATCCTAAAAAGGCTGATTCTACTAAATTATCCTGGCTGCCCTTCCAGTCTCATTCTCTTGGTCTTCTCGAACTTGGAGACAAACACTGTCCTTTATCTCTAGTAAACTGGAGTTGGGAAGATACATTTTTTTAAATGTGAAAGATTATTCCATAACTTTCCTCAAAGACAAAGAGATCACAAAGATAAACCAGAAGAAAGATAATAACTACTCATATTTTGAAAAATTAGTTCCTGCTGTCCTTTATTATAATAAAACAGGCACAAATTAACCCCAACACTTCTGAAAAATGGAAAGATTATACGGTCGCAGATTTGGATAAAGGTTTAGAAAACTGGGAAGATGCTTTGATTACTAAAAATGTATCTCTCTTTAAAAAGGATCTGATTAATTCCTTTAAAACTCTCTAGTGTAGAACGATATGCCACAATGAGAAATTTAACAGCTGTCAGCAAGAATAAGATTACATCCTAAGTCTGCCTCTCTTCCACCTGAACTTCCAAATATACAACTGAAGGGTGGGTTGGTGTTTGCTATTCGTTCTCACAATGAAATATTTATTCTGCTAAGTCGAACCACAGGGAAGGAAGGTGGACTTCAATGCCTAGGAGAGATTCTTTTAGTACACAGAAACTTTCCTCCAAAGATAGAAATTTGTATCTACTGAGAAAAACCTGCATCAATACCCCAGATTCCTAAAGCTACTACTGTTTTTTTTTTCCTGCAAAAACTGAGATCTTTCTGATGTCAATACAAAGACCCAAATTTGAAATTAAAATAAACTGGGAGCCTGAGTTCTGGCTGTGACCTAAACAGACTGACAAAGTTAGCATAGCATGCTTACAGGTGCAGTCCCCAAGCTTATTAATTGCAGACATTACTAATCAAGCAAAGAACTCTTTCTGGCTACCCATAGGACAACCTCACAATTTTTCCCAACACAAGGCTCTAGACATTCACTCTCCAATTTGGTAGCCACAAGCCACATGTGGTTATTGAACACTTGAAACGTGGCTAATCTAAGTTGAGCTGTGACACATACTGGGTTTTGAAGACTTTGTTAAAAAAAAAAGGAAGTAAAATATTTCATTAAAATTTAAAATTGTGATTACATGTTAAGATGATGGTAGTTTAGATATATTGAGTTAAATGTAGTATACTTTAAAAATTAATTGTACTAGTTTATTTCTATCTTTTTAAAAATGTAGCATGCACAAAATTTAAAATTACATATGTGGCTCACTTTTATATCTGGCATTTTTTATCAGATGGCACTGCTCTAGATAACCACTGCCAGACAAAACTGGCATACAGGATGAAACCTATTTGCCATGCCAGGTCTGAGCAACAGTGCATGTTTTCCCAGCTATGGAGCTAAATAGAGATTTTCTACCTTATTTTTTAAAGAACACTTTGTTAGAACAGTTGGTTGCAAAGCATTTTTAAAATGCAAAACTGAAAGATAATATCTCTATAGTAAATAACTTTGTAAATGTGGGGAACAAATCATAGATTTAGAGAATGATAAAAAAGACCATAAAAATCATTTTGCAGACTTCGTATTTCATTGATTAAGGAGTTAAGGCCCAGGTAATAAGAAGCTATCCTAAAGTCACACAGAGCTCTTTGAGTATGACCCCACTCCTACTACATACGCCCCACTGCTACCCCAGCGATGCATCAGTTTTGACACATTCGCATTCCTAATGTTATTTATAGACTGTGACCAGGTGTTTTGTAACATAATGCACTTTTCTCAACTTTGAGTCCATAGTCCTTTCCACAGTCCTTATTTAATATCCTGTAGCTCTTTGATTCTCTGAGTCCTTCCCAGAGACCAGATAGCAATATAGCTTGTCTTTCCACCATCTCTTTACCCTCCTTCCTCTTTGGTAGTAGTGAGAGAATGAAGTTCACATAAGTGTTTCCCTAGAAGTCTCAGAGCATAAACTACTATTTCCAAAGGTTTATTTTCCAAATACACATTTTCCTGCAAGTTAACCATTTAAAACAAAAGGGGAAATACGCATCTCATTTCTTGACTGTCTTCTCTTCTATCAAGATGATTTCAATCCATGAAAATTAAAGACCAAGGACAGTGTTTTCACTGGTTCCCTTGGCAACACTCCATCACAAACTTTCTTCTAATACAAACTTCTTTCTATTAAAGGGACTGTGTGTCCATTTCTATATATATATACACACACATATATATATGTATATGTATATATAGATATATCACTTTTTACAGTAACATTTTAAACAGGTTAGGACAGATTTGGAGACCAGTTTTTTTTTTCTTTTTTTTTTTTTTTTCCACTAGTTTCATACCATTCATTTTATCAGGACCTGGAGACCTGAGGATCTGTATTCCTCAGAGGAATAAAGACGTTTTTCTCACCTTGTTTCCCCTTGAACTAATTATCTAGGAGGGTCCCCTTCTGTGGCAAGGAAGGGAAGGCTCAATAGATTTGGCAGGAGACACTTGTGACACTATCAGATGGGGCTCAGAAATGGAGTTAGGAGTAAGGGGCAAATTTTTTTTAAAGGAACAAAGCTTAGGTATTTTTTAAGATGCTGATTTAGTGGGTTATTGAAAATGCTGCCCACATAGCCTTTTAACCCTCAAAGATATCAGATAACTTTTTTCTTGCAGTGAGATGAAGTGGCTGTCATTATCTCCGAAGGTCTGTATCATATTGGAATCTGTCAGTGCAGGTCAGGGAGTCCGCGGTGCTCTGGGCCCAGCTCGGGGACTGAATTACATTTCCCCAGCACAATGGCCGCAGAATGGGTGGGTGCTTTGTCATTTAAACTGCATAAAGAGGCAGAAATTGATTTTTATTGTGGATCTTCATATCTAATAAAGCTCCAAGGGGCTCTTTTCTTCTCCGATTGAATAGCCATTGAATGCTTTCAATCTAGTTCTGTGTTTCATGCCTAAACTGAATAGCAGGAAGGCAGAAAATAGATGGGGGAAAAGAGGCCAAGTCACTTTCCAGATTGAAAAGGATATGGCAGAGAAATAAATAAAAAAATAAAATAAAATAAGACTATTTGGAAAAGCATTTAAGTGGAAAGGGGAACTTTCTTGATGCTCTGGGGGGAAAATTGCTTTTTGAGGTGTGTGTATGTGTGTGTGTGTGCGCGCGTGCACGCACACGTGCAAATCCACTTGTAGGTATGTGTGGGCAATCAGAGTAGTTTATGTGCAAGTATAAAAATCTATTTATGGTCAACTGACCAGAGCTAAAGTACTAACCACAAACTTACCTCTGAAAGCCTACTCTGGCTGTCCTCAGGGCACCCAGCCCAAAGAAACAGCCAGAACAGGCTCCAAGTGCACAGGCTCCAGAGTGCGTAGGGTAGGTGAAGGGGGGCAATTGCTATTGTCCCTTCTGTGGAGGCTCAGGAAGATTCTTGTCCAATGCATGAAGAAGTCAGGAAATCCCTCAATTTAATAATCTAGAAGATATTCAAAATTCTTGTAGACATCTCCACCTGCTAAATCTTGATTCCCTCCCTTAATGAGTCTTCCTAGGACACAGAATTATTAAGGGTTCTTTGGATTTTAATCCCAGCCAATCTCCTAAAAGCAGTCACATCCAGTGAGTCACCAAATCCCTAGATTCTACCTCTTTGGTAGCCTTGGAACCTGCTCCAGCCCCACCTCAGTTTTTGCCATCACAGATACTCTCCTTTTCCCCTCATTCCATGGTAAGTAAGCTCTTAACTGCTGCCTTCCTTCTTGCCTCACCCAAGTCTGGTCCATCCTTCTTACAGCTATCAGAAAAAGGCTTTCTAAAACAGAACCCCAGTCAGGTGCCTCCTGTAGCTGCTGACATTCCAAGAGGTTTAGGATTTATTTACCTGGCATAATGTTTTCCTGTTTTGCCTATTTTCACATCATGACCCAACACACACACACGCACACGCACACGGACGCACACATACACACCACCTAGCAACTGAAACAATATATTCATGTAATACTTCTTCTTCCTATGTGGAATATTTTCTGATGTTTTCCATTCTATTCCATATTTTCCTTTATAATGTTAGTCGTGACTGTCTCAATCAGGGTTTCTTAACACAGGGTCAATGGGCACTTAAACAAGGGCTGTGACTATATTTCAGAGGGTTCACAATATTTAATGGAAAATTTTACATCTTCATTTTTACTAGCTGAAACTGAAATTTAATGTTCCCTTCTATTATTAATGTAGGGAACAAACTGTAGTAGTATTAGCAGTACCTGTTACTTTATCACCAGTAGAACTCACATATATATTTAGCTCATTGAAGATATCTGGAAATATTGTTTATGCTCCTTATTACTTTAAAAATATTTCCAGGGAATTTTTCTCTCCTCTCTTTACTTATTATGCTTCTCCTAGGTCTTGCCCTTTCTCATCCTCAATATTCTGTATATTTATGGACTGTGACACACCGGTAAGTACACTAAAACCTGAACACAAACACATAATGAAGCTCACCCACATATGTAATTGATGTAGTTGTGTGCACATTACCATATACACGCACTCATATTTTCAAACTCACACATATATACTCTTCCGCACACCTAATTACAATTGTACGCACACATAAACATACCTATACCTGTGCGTGTACATGATTTCCCAGTTTTGCTTCTGAGAAAGAACTGTCAACTCGTTCTCCTCTCTCCAATATGCTTCAGAGATGTGGGGCCTTCCCAAAGTCATTTCTCCTTTAAGAACCTGCTGGGAGCCACAGCCTGGATGCACCAGCACCCCAATGGTCATGAATAATGAATGACACAGGGAGACATATGACAGGGTCAGAAGTAAGGAGTTTTTATTTCAACCAGCCATATCAGTTGAACCAGCCCTCATTTTTAATACTTGGATGTAATTTATTATAACTTTAATGTTGTAGACAATTTTGCAAATAACCTTAAATTTGGGGGAACAAAAAGGGGTGAAAATACACACAAAACACTAATAGTCATTAACTCTTTTGAAACTTAGAGTATTCTGAAAGTCTAATGAAAGTTATCAACCATCTCATCAGGAAAAAACACATCCTCTTAGTAACATGATATTTTGTATAGAATTTCGAGGTGTTCTGGACTTCCTAAAGCTATGCCTGAATTCCAGGAAATTATTCCCCACAATTATATCATGGAGATTTGTGGATTTAACATTTATGATTTGGACAAGTTAGTGTCCCCAGAGTTCCATGAATTTGTCCAAATTTGAGATACAGGTTCTGTAACAGTGAACCCTGTTCTGTATGAAGGTGGCAGTGCCCAGTCACCAAGCCCATGAGCGAGCCCAGCTGCTGCCCACAAATTGCAGTCCACAGTCCGGCTCTACTCCAAGTCCAGGCCGTGATAACCCTAAAGAAGTGATTTTTTTTCTCGCGAAAATGGCTCTGAAAAGAGAGCCAACTGCTAGAGCTGGTGATGGAAATGGAGAGATGGGAGAAAGTGATGGCTCCTAACTGAAACTTGGCAGTTTGAGCCAAGAGAAATATGTGTGCTCTTATGGTTGGTATTGCTAATTCCCAAAGAGCTCAGATTCTCAGCCAAGTACATGCCTAGACTTGTAGGAATTACAAAAACAGATATTGACAGGAGCCAGACAAGTACCATAAATGAGGGAAGCATGGTAAGAGGCATGCAGACTTAGTGGTCTATTATTTCCTTGAGAGAAACATGGGAACAAGAAAGAGTTCATTTCTTCTTTCTATAAGGTGAACAACAGCACTAGGAGAGCATTCAGTGACATTGACACTCACCTCAGTGATGAGTGGAAAGCAGGGAGTGGTGTGACCAGACTGTGCCAAATCTGTGCACATCACATGATCCAACAAGAAGCTGCCTCTGCCCTTCTGAAGATTGCTGCCCAGTGGGAACACAGCCCGGGGTTACCACAGCTCTCAAATTTTTCAGGAGCCATAAATCTGGGTTGTTATGTGAAGTGTATTCTTTTCCCCACAACGTTGTCTAAGCTAACTCTACGCTAACAAACAAAACGTATATGTGAGCTGGGTCCCGCTTGTGGATGGCTGTGAATAGCTGTTTCTCTGCACCCTCCCCACCTCCCACACCAGTCCTCAGTGAAGAGAGAAGCTCCAGGGGGCACTTCCAGAGAAGGAGAAGATGGGCACAACTAAATTTAAAGCAAAGTGGAAATGAAAGTGGAGAAGTTTACACAGAAAGCATGTTTGGAAAGTGATGAGTTCTCAAAGATGAGTGCTACCCAAGTGCCCTCACAGGGATTCAGAGGAGCAAGGCTTCTTTGCCCTCCAATTGGCACTGCCTTGGCACAAACAGCAGCCCAGCTTCTAGAAATAAGAAAAGAGGTAGCTACTTGAGGCATTTCCTGGAGCTGCAGACTATTTGAGAATAGTCTAACCATGGCTGTCTACTTCAGGGTTTCACAGATTCATCAGGTATGTGATGGTCCTTCTGGCTGAGTTCTATGTACAGAGCTGATGCATGAGGACAGCTTATCCTCCCTGCCTTGCCTCAGAAACACTTGTCTGCATAGATAATGCTGCTGTCCCTTTAGGTGGGAGGGAGGACCTGGGTCAGCATAACTGTGTCTGAGTTCAGCATACACTACACTCATCCCAACAAACTCAGCATTACCCTCCGCCAACACTGTTTCAGGTCATCTTTCTGATTTGAATTAGCCTGTTTACATAAAAATTGAAAATATTATCCTAATTGAGCCATTCTCTTCTGCTCTCTTTCCTTCTCTTCCTTGAGTTTTCTAGTAGTGGCTTTATCATTAGAACTCTTAACTTCTCTGAACTCTTTCTTCAAGGGTGCAAGGAATTTGAAACATACTTTACTTCATCTGTGTGTATTTTTAAAACTATATATTGTAATGTAAGTAATAGAAGTTAAAGATAATTGCAAACTATTCTTGATTTTAGTAGTGTTTTATTAACAAATCTGCCTTAATCCAGGATTAAAATTGAGTGAGATTAGAGGATTTTTCTCATTTGCAGCTTGGAGCAAGAAATTCTATGTAATAAACGTGCCTCTTTGCTTGACATGAAGCCATCCTATTATATTTCTGGCAGCACTGGGTGAGATCGACCTGCATCTGCCCCGCAATGCACGTGTACAGTGATAGGCAAGGGGTACCCAGCACAGTTAAAGGTCTAGGCCTCCCTGTTCCCCTCAAGGTGCCAGGATGAAGGCCTCATTCTCTTTGCTTCTGCGCTTTGAGTTGCCTTTCCATAACATAGGACCTTTCTTCTGAATCTAGTATTTCATTTCAACATTATATCACAGAGCATGCTATTTCAGCAAAACAGGCAGTGACTGGAGTAAAAAGCACCTTCTGCTTGGTGCTGCTGGTTTGTTCTACAGATTAGAGCATCACTGACAAGGGGAAGGTCGCAGGGCCTCCATTCTTATGGGGACCAGTCCACAGTTTCCTTCTGCTCCATGGTCTGTGGCTGTACCTATAGTCCAGACCAGTTGCTGCTGTGAAAATTTCACCATCTGAAGGATGACAGAGACTCAGGGGGCCTCTCCTGTGGGCAATGGGCAGCAGTGTCATATCCATACACAAAGGATGTTGTTTTATCATTGTAAGTCACCATTAGAGGGAAAATGCCATGCCAATCAGAGGTGACTGAAGACAAAGCAGGGCTAGGTCACCCCACAACCCAGTGACTAGGCACCTAGTCACTTTCCTGGCCCCAACCCAATCTAAACCTTCCTGGGAAGACACATCCTTTTCTTATGTTCATTTCAAGCACACATACAACTTCTCTTATCACTTTTGATTCTGTGTTTCCTGTTGTAATGTCACTAATTATTGGTGGATGAATGGTGTGTATGCATTACCTGTGCATATGTGTGTGCAATGTTTATGTCTGTGTGTACCTGAATTCATTCTTTCACTCCTACTTTCACCCCAAAACCTATTCATCCAGACCTGTCTTATGTCCAGGAATGAGTATACCAACCAGTAGTTTACCTAAGTAGTCACACTGGCTGTCACTTTCTCTACTCCTTTCTGTCCTCAGTCTTCTGTATATAATTAATCTCAAAATGCTGTCAATTTTACCATAAAAATGTCTTTCCACTACCCCCTCCCTTCCATTCTCTCTCCCACTGTTCTAGTTCAGACCACAGCCATCTTTCTCCTAGATATCTCCAATGGCTTCCAGTTGGACTCTCTGCTTCTGAAATGCCGCCTGCCACCTCTTACATTTTCATTACTGCAGCCTCACTGATCCACTGAACACAAACCTGACCTTTCTACTCCATTACTCAAAAGTCTTCCATGGCTTCCACTCCCCTGAGAAGAGAGTCTAAGCTCCTCAGCCTAAAACATAAGAACCATCAAGATCTGGCCCTGGCCTCCACACTGGCCTCAGCTCCTGCCTCCTATTACCAAGCGTTCCACTCTCAGCCACATCGTCTATTTATCATTCTCAGAACATACTGAGATCTCTCAAGCCTCCATATGCTTACCTAGAATGCCTTTTCCCATCTTTTCCACATAGAAGCTTTCTAATCCTCTTTGTAGACCTGTCTCCAAGTGCTGACTTTGCTTCCCACTCAGAAAAAGCCAGCCAGACATACCTCTAGGAAGTGGAGGCGTTGGTCATAGCACTTGCTTGCCTGTCTTGCTTGCTCAACTGAAGGACCAGAACTCATTCAGCTTTGTATTTCCAAGGACCATCAGCACACAGGGAGGTCCCATTCATTGATATTGCAATTAGGTGTTGAGTATCTACCATGTGCTAGCAGTAGCAAGTAAAAAGAAATTTGGTTGCCATTACAGTGCTAACTCATGAATAAATTCTTGCATCTGTGTGCTGTCTGTGTAGTGAGCAAGAGTTAAACTGTAAAGAAAAGAGAAGTAGCAATCAGCAGGAAAGAAAATAAAGTTTCCATTCCCCAATCCCCAGATTTTCTACTTGTAATTTAGTGGATGAACTGCTTAATAAAGAAGATTTTTTTTCATTTTTAACAAGGTGACTCAGCATATAGATTATTAATAATAATGATGATGATAATAACAACTAACATTTTTGGAGTGCCTGCTATGTTCTAGGCCCCATTCTAAGAACTTTACATGTATCAATCCATTTTTTTCACAAAACAATCTTATAAAAGAGGTATTATGATTATTTATTATTATTATTATCCTCACTTTAGAAAAAAAGAAACTAAGACATTTAAATGTTAAGCAACCTGATCACAGTCCTACAGTTAGTAAATATTGGAGCTGGCGTGTGCCCAAGCAATGTGACTCCACAGCCTACATTATGCTGTTTGCTTAGTGCAGATGGGTGTCCCTTAACACATTCGATATTGAGAAGATGTGGACTATGATGTATCTAAGTCCATCTAGCTAACAAGGAGCTATCTAACAAGGAACTACCTGAATTTTAAAATAATGTGGAAGAAAAGTGATAAGTATATATAAAAATCTAGGGATGGAAAACAAATCAGTGGTCGTTTGGGGGAGAGGGAAGGGCTGATTACAAAGGGCCACACAAAGGCATGTAGGCTCCGTAGGGTCATGGGATGGGGGAGGCATTTGTCAAAACTCACAGAACTGTATACAATACAGTATGAACTTTACTGTATGCTAATTTAAAAAACACTAAAGCAGAAAGTTAAGGGATCCCAGGGTGGAATGCAGACTGAGACAAATGAATCTAACCGTAGTATCAATGTATGACATAACTTCACTGAAAAGAGGAGAGTTAAAAGGAGCTGACCTAAGTAGCTTTGGTAAATGGTGTGTGAGCTGTATACTAAGGCCAGAGACAAAGGAATTATGTGTAAACACTACTATTCCAGTTGATAAATTTATTTCTCAGCAGCATATAGGTTAGCAATCCTGAAACTTAGTATATGCTGGGTTGAACAAAATAAATACATTGTAGGTAATAGGAGCCAATTTACTATCATAGAAAGAAATTACAAATAAGCAAGAGTGGAAGACTACAATAAATCTTGTGGATTAGAGTCAGAGATGGACTCTGGACCATCTCTCCTGTAGGTTAGAATCAGAGATGTGAGTATGAACTCCTGGCTGTTTTAAGAGTGAGAGAGGTATAGATTTATATATTATACATGGGTTATTTACTAGCTCTGTTCACTGAGTAGAACCAGAAACACTGACGCCCCACTAGCAAGAGGCACACCACTGCCCAGGTTTTGATTTCTAAATGTTATTCTCTATCCCTTTTGTTTGGAGATACAGTCTCACTCTGTCATCTAAGCTGGAGTGCAGTGGCATGATAACAGCTCACTGCGGCCTTGTCCTCCTGGGCTCAAGCAATCGTCCCACCTCAGCCTTCTCAGTAGCAGGACTACAGGTGCCCACCTCCATGCCCAGCTTATTATTATTATTTTTTTTTAGAGATGGGGCCTCCCTCTATTGTCCAGTCTGATCTCGACGAACTCTTGGGCTCCGGTAATCCTCCTGCCTGCCTCGGCCTCTCAAAGTCCTGGGATTACGGGCATAAACCACCACACCCAGCCTCTAAATACCATTCTTTAGTGAAAGGAACCAGGGCTCTTTGGAGAAATGGCTGATTCTATGGCTGAGGGAGGGAAACTCCAAGATCAGCCTGGAGCATTTCACTGAGTCAGAAACCAAGAAAGCAATCAAAGGAAGAAAAAAAAAATCAAAGGATGGGGCCAAGTCAACAGGACCACGGAACCAATTAAAAAGAGCTGCCAAAGGCCAAAGATGGAACAATTTGAGTTAGAAAATTAATTACAATAGTATTGAATTATAACCCCCATAATAAAGTAAATATCCATGAGTCCATATTGATATAAACAAATGATCGAATAAATAAACGAGAGACTAAGTGATACATTTTCCTTACAGAAGAATTCCAAGTAATACATGTAGAAAGTCCCCTCTCCAGGAGGTAGAATTTCCCTCTTGTAAAGTGTGAGACTAGTGTTAATGACCTGTGTCCAAATCATAGATTATGGAAATGGAAAAATAACAGCTTTACGTTAGAGAAATCTGGAAGACCACAAACACTACCTTAACCAAGTGATCAGTTTTAGCATGTCACATACCTCTGATATGGTGCAATGAGAGGGGCACCTTATCTCTGTGATGCACTTTTCAAAAACTGCAACCCCAGTCTAATAACAAGAAAACATAAGATAGACCCCAATCGAGGGACATTCTGCAGAATATCTGACCAATATTCTTCAAAACTGTTAGAGTCATAGCAAACACCAAAATACGGAGCAACTTGTCACAGATAAGAGAAAACTAAAGAGACATGCCAACTAAATCCATGTCATAACCTGGATTGAATCTTGAAACAGACAAAAAGACATGGGTAGAAGCATTGGTGAAATCTGAATAAAGTCTTTAGTTAGTAGTATTGTACCAATGTTAATTTCTTAATTTTGACAAATTTCCTGTGGTTATGTAAGATGTTCATTTTAAGGGAAACTGGGTGAATGGTATATTGGGACCTCTGTACTATCTTTGCAACTCTTTACCAATCTAAAGTGATCCCAAAATGAGAAGTAAAAAAAAAAAAAAAAAAAAAACTATCTCTTATTGTTATTGCTGCAGATATATACAAATATTTTTATTTTTAAAGCATGTAAAAATGTTACCTACTCAAAAAATAAAATTAAAATCTAAATAGGTACTGCATTCATGCCAATATGCTTTTAAAAGTGGCAGGGTTATAAATGTGCTGTCTTCTCATGCTCCTTTATTTTAATGCATTGTTTTAAATTTCCATAATAATTCATATTTAATCCAAGAAAATGTCAAATTGGGTTTTGGACAAATGTTAAGGAAGTTTATCTATTTCTCTTTTCTGGTCTTGAGGATTGAATGCCAATTTGGGCTAGATTCAGAAATAATAGAAATGAATCCTCTCTAATTGAAAATCATTTGCAATGCCTGAATTAGGCCCCTTCCCCTGGGCTTAACTATGCCTAAGTGCTTATACTTGGGCAGAGGAAAGAATAGAGACAGCAAACAAATGCCCCAGGTAAACTTGCCACACAAAAACTTCCAGAGAAGATGCCTGTTTCCATTGTGAAAGGTTGGTTGGAGAACTAATTTGGATATCTGCTTCCTTCCAGATTTGTTTCATGCCCATTTCAGCTAAAACATACAAATCACTGATGGCAGATAGAGACGTGAGCTGCCCTGTCATAACAGGAAATTCTAGGTATACAGTCAGGTGTTTTGTGGCTGTCACTTAAGCAGTCCCTGACAAACACCACTGCCAATGAAGCCTGACACAAATATATGAGGCAACTTCTGCCCATCTCTTGTGCCAAAGCATCAAGCAAAACACATGGTCTGCAACAGGGCAGCCTTAAGCAAATTAATGTTTAGGAGTTTTTGAAATAACATTTTGTTTATGAGGCGAGGAGTTTATTTTTCAGTTATGTTTATAGAGAAAACCTGTGGCAATCAAACATGGGGGTGGCTCTCAGCCACCATAAACAGAGTCCACGGGCCTCAGTTCAACCCCACAGCCATGTCTTCTCTATTCTTGAATTAGGGAATGAGATCTTGAGTCTAAGTGCCATTCTTCCTTGCAAATTCTTGGTTGAGCCATAGGCAGAAAACATACATCTCTTAGGAAGAATCTCCCCAAGCCAGGCCTCACCTGTGTGGATGACCCGGTGAAGGCTAAGGAGAACAGCTCTGAGGGGCACAAAGGTCCAAACCATGGGCACTTTTCTCTACTTCTCTGGTTTCCCAGGGAGGAGAAGAGGACACAAGGCTGACGGTAGCCTTCTGAGTGGTCTCCCTGCTCATATCATCACCCCCTACAATTTCTTCTCAGAACAGCCAAATGATCTTTTTAAAAGTGTAAATTAAGTCATGCTGCTCCTTTGTTAAAAAACCCACCAATTACATTCACAGTCCTTATCATAGCCTCCAAGGCTCCCGTGAGCTGGCTCCTCCCTGCCCTCAGCAGCAGCCACCCTCCCGTCCCTCACTACACTTCAGCCTGCTGGCCTTCTAACATGTGAAGCCCATTCCCACCTCAGGACCTTTGCACGTGCTGTTCCTTCTTCCCAAAATGTTCTTCTAGATCTTTTTGTATCTCTTTTTCTTCACTTTAATTATTAGCTCAAATGCCATGTCTCAGAGAGGTCTTTCCTGAATACCTTATCTAAAAAAGTTTCCTCTACCCATTGCCTCCATCTCTCTTTACTCTTCCTTTAATTTTCCACAGCACTTAATTCAGCATAAAATTGTACTCTATGTTTATTCCCAGGTTTGTTAACTACCTGCCCCACTAGTATGAAGATTTTTTACAGTATCCACATTGCCTAGAATAGTGCCATGGCCATCATCCAGGCTATTCACGAACACTCCGGCTCACGTGCTTCCAGATACATTTGGTCATCTCATTTGCTTTTGTCAATGAGATGTACGTAGCAGTGACACACATCATTTCTAAACGGAACCCTTAAGAGATAGTGCATGATTCATTACGTTCCCTTCCCCTGGCTGCATGTTCCCATCCCTGCATCTCAGGGAAGCACACGTTGAGGTGAAACTTGAGCAAATGACCTCTGACACCTCATATTGAAAATTTATCACAGAAAAATAATTTTTTTCTATTTTATACCCCTAAGCTCTGGAGAGGAGGTATTGTCGTTACTTTGGTATAATCTAACCTGCCCTAACATAGTGACTGAGCGAATAAATGAATGAATGAACACATTCAATAGGCAGATGGTCTCGGCACATCTCTCAGGCAAAAGCAACCAGAGGTCAACTCAGATTTGCTTACAGCCAATAGCATAAGAACAGGGCCAAACCCAAAATGGAGGCTGTCAAGTAAAGTAAAGCCTTGCTGACTGTGTCAAAGCTCCAGCCTTGCTCCAAAGCCAGGGGTCACACAGAGGATGCTTCTTCTCAGTAAGCTATTTGCTTGGAAAAATATTCTAGATCTCTCAAGAGAGCTGCGGTAGAGTGGGATCTCTCACTCAGGATCCTGGGTGGGGCAATGTGAGAAAGGAAGCCAGGAACCTTCTGGTACATCTCATTAATTAGCCTCCTTTTAATGAGTCTAAAAGCACAGTACTGGGCATCTTCTGGGCTTGGGCTCACTCCTCTACTACTTCCTAGCTCTGTGACCTTGGGCATTTTCTCAACCAATCTGAGCTTCAGTTTTCTTCTATAAAATGTGAACAATAATACCCTCCATCTCACAAGGCAGGGAGAATTAATTAACAAAGGGCATTTGTGGCACTTAACTTGATGTCTGATACAAAGTACGTGCTCAATAAATGCTAGCTACTAATATGAGTATTTTCCTAAACTCTAGAAACCTCTCAGGTAGGATCTACAAGACGCGTCTGAGAAAGGAGAATCCATTGTCTCAGAACATACCATAGCGAAACGAACGAAGGCATATTCTCCTAAAACAACCAAAATGGTTAAAATAATTTGAATTTAAGTAGAAACACAGAGGACACACAGAGAAAGCCAAGCCTTAGACACACTACATGATTCGGCACGTCATTAAGGAACATTCACATTGTTCATACTTGTTGCTTTTAGTGTTATCATATTTTTGCACAGAACTTTTAATCTCAAAAATTAAATGGCTACTCTAGAAGGTTACAGGACTTCTTACCTTCCCTCCCCCTGGTTACATTTCCTTCTGAGACATTTAAAAAGTTTTCAGCCAAAAAAAAAATCCTGTAAAAGGCTAGGTTGAATTATACGATACGTTGAAATTAAAATGAAATTTTAAATTATCATGCAGTTCAGGATGATGTAGAATGAATGATAATAAATAAAGGTTAAAAGGATGATGGCAGATCCTTTCCCATGGTTTGTATTTTTTCCCCTCTCTGTTGTTTATAAAAACCTCAGAAGATTAAAAATAGTATTTCTTTCCCTATTGACTTTTTCTTTTCCCATTTGGCCAATATTAATTTATTTCCTGTGTTTCTAATGGAGCAGATATTAATATAGCTTTATTTATTTATTTATTTTTATTCCATGGACATTGCCATTACTGATGACAGCCTAAGCCTCAGGACAGCAGCCAGACAGCTCCAGAGGTGACAGGGCATTCCTGTGGCCAATAGTGTAAGATTCTGTTTCCACCATCTCTTCCCATTGTCTGCATGGAGAAACCTTGAGAGAGGTCTATGCCACCAAAAATTCAAGGGGCTTCTAGGTCACTGCACTTTCCTGTGAAGGCTGTTCCAGATCCAGTCTTACAAGGGCCCAGCTCATTTGGTGTCCTCTACTTGGAATTCCTCTCCCCTCTTCACTTCCCTTTCTTTAGGTCCCAGCTCAGATCCTGTCTTTTGAGATGAAGATTGCCATAATCCCTTTTTCATGTGGGACACAAACCTCCCAGCAAAATAGGTTGCTAATGTATTCAACGCACCTTTGGTAAGCCAGACCCTGGGCCACACGCTGGAGATTCAACAGTGGGTAAGACATAGCTCCTGCTTCTGAGAATATCCAGTCCAGTTGTGGAGACACACGGCCATGGTGCGGCACTGCATGCTCCCCTGTGGGAGAATAGAGGAGTCGTCCAATCTGCCAGGGTACCTATCCTAGGCGGGGGTCAGGGAAACCTTCAAGGAGATGACATCTGAGCTGAATCTCTAGATGTGTTGCCTTCTAAGGAAATAACAGAGTGAAAAGAGGAAGTTAGGAAACAGAGTTCAAGCTGGTCATGCCAGGACTGAAACAGAGGTTCCTAGATATGCTTGCCCAGTCTTTTCCCACTTCATCCCTCGCTTTCTTATATTGCAGACGTTGCCTGTAAGTTAAAACATGCTTTGGGGTTTATTAGTTATGCTGTTTGATAATTTGCATATAATTCAATAGAATCTTCTGGAGTCAATGCCAAAATTCAGAGGAACTCCCTAGTGGGGATTTCCAGCATGTGGCAGAGAAAATTTGAAGGTATTTCTCACATTTCCTGTGGCTGCCATCTACTTGCATACTGCCCTCAGCTCACCACCATTAGGGCACTGGGGCTCTCCAGATAGGCTAAGACTGTATCTGTTCACACAGACATGAGAAGAATCCTACTCCTCACCCCATAGCATCAGCTCTCTCCACAGGGATGGAGTTGGCCGGGGGCTGACTCTCCATCTCTAAGAGAGGACTCCTGCTTTTTTTCTTGCTTTCCTCTCCTACCACCCTTTTCTTGTAGAACCTTCTGCCAAAATCTGGGGGCAAATTTTCTCCTCAAAGGGCCTCTCCAGCTGGGTGAGATGCCTCAAGCCTGTAATCCCAGCACTTTGGGAGGCCGAGGCAAGTGGATCATTTGAGGCCACGAGTTCAAAACCAGCCTGACCAACATGGTGAAACCCCATCTACTAAAATACAAAAATAGCCAGGCGTGGTGGCGGGTGCCTGAAATCCCAGCTACTGGGGAGGCTGAGGCAGAAGAATTGCTTGAACCCAGGAGGCAGAGGTTGCATGAGCCAAGATTGCACCACTGCACTCCAGCCTGGGCGACAGAGCGAAACTCCATCTCAAAAAAAAAAAAAAAAAAAAAAAAAAAAAAAAAAAAAAAAAAAAAAAAGAGGGCCTCTCCACCAGCTCGCCAAGAGCTCATCAAAGACATCTGTATCAGTTCAGGAAATGTTGGCTCCTTTAACAGTCCAAGGAAAAAGAATAATGGCTCACATATGTTAGAAGTTTCTTTCTTGGGACTGTTGTAGTGGCTCGTGCCTGTAATCCCAGCACTTTAGGGGGCTGAGATGGGAGGATTGCTTGAAGCCAGGAGTTCGAGACTAGCCTGGTCAACATAGCAAGACCCCATCTCAATTACAATTATTTTAAAAAGAAGTTTCTTTCTTATTCAAGATAAATCCAAAATGGCTGTTTCTGAATGGCAAATGGCTTTTCTCTCAAAGTGATGATTGAAGGATCCAGGCTTCTTCTATCTTGGCTCTGCTATTCTCACACATGGCTTTTGAGGTCACCATATTTGCCTGCATTCGGTTAATACAAGGAAAAAGAGCACTGAAAATCATGTACAGGAGGATAAAGTAGCCCAGCCTGGATATGGTACACATCACTCTCACTCTCATTATAATTCTAGAACTCAGTCACATGGCCATACCTGACTGTTTTATCTAGTTGTGTGTCCTAGAAAATGAGAAAACAGTTATGTTGAACAAATAGCTGGTCTCAGTCAAAACATATAGCCATAGAACACAAGGGGAAATCAGTAAAAAAAAATAGCTATTATTCTCTGAGTACAATTGTGGGCATAGGGGCTGCCATGATCTATTTTCTCCCTGAAAAAAAATGGTTTCATATAACAAATAAATCATGAAGTTGAGTATGTTTGATGTAGGCTATATGCCATGTCAATAAGACAATTTAGAAAAAATTCCCTACTCTCAAGAAACTGAGTTGAGAAGCAATTAGACGCTCACTGAATCAGTTTACTACTTATTTCTAACTTGAAAAAAAAAATCATTTTCACTTTTTCACCAGTGTTAAGACTCTTTGCATAGTTTGGATATTAGTTCTTACCCAAACCCCCAGTAGTTGTTGTTGGTGCTTCTCACCAAGTATTTCTGGCTCTCTCCACTTTCAGACACGTGATAGAATTACACTTTCTTGACCCCTTTAGGTTAGTTGTGGCTTTGTGACTTCCTTGGGTAATAAAATGTAGATGGCAGTAACATGTCACACTTTTAGAAGGAAAATTAAAGAACCTGGCACATTTGTCAGAACCTCTTGATGTGGTTTGGCTGTGTCCCTATGCAAATCTCATCTTGAATTGCAGTTCCCATAATCTCCACATGTTGTGGGAGGAGCCCACTAAGAGGTAATTGAATCATGGGCACGGTTACCTCCATGCTGCTGTTCTCATGATAGTAAGTGAGCTCTCAGGAGATTTGATGATGTTATAAGGGGCTTTTCTCTCCTTTGCTCAGCACTTTTCCTTCCTGCCATCATGAGAAGAAAGATGTGTTTGCTTCCCCTTCCGCCACTATTGTAAGTTTCCTAAGGCCTCCCCAGGCATGCAGAACTGTGAGTCAATTAAACCTCTTTCCTTTAAAAATTACCCAGTCTCAAGTATGCCTTTATTAGCAGCATAAGAATGGATTAATACAATAAATTGGTACTGGGAGTAGGGTGCTATTGTAAAGGTACCCCAAAATGTGGAAGTGACTTTGGAACTGGGTAACAGGCAAAGGTTGAAACAGTTTGGAGGGCTCAGAAGAACACAGGAAAATGTGGGAAAGTTTGGAACTTCCTAGAGACTTGGAGGGCTCAAAAGACAGGAAGATGTGGGAAAGTTTGGAACTTTCTAGAGACTTGTTGAATGGCTTTGACCAAAATGCTGATAATGATATGGACAATTAAGTCCAGACTGAGGTGGCCTCAGATATAGATGGGGAACTTGTTGGAAACTGGAGTAAAAGTCACTCTTACTATGCAAGAGACTGGTGGCATTTTGCCCCTACCCTAGAGATCTGTGGAACTTTGAACTTGTGAGAGATGATTTAGGGTATCTGTCAGAAGAAATTTCTAAGTGTAAAGCATTCAAGAGGAAACAGAGCATAAAAGTTTGGAAAATTTTAAGCCTGATGATGTGATAGAAAAGAAAAACCCATATTCTGGGGACAAATTCAAGCCTGCTGCAGAAATTTGCATGAATAATAAGCGGTCAAATATTCATCACCAACACAATGGGGAAAATGTCTCCAGGGCATGTCAGAGACTTTGAGGGCAGCCTCTCCCATCACAGGCCTGGAGGCCTATGAGGGAAAAATGCTTTCATGTACCAGGCTCAGTGTCCCCCTCCTCCATGCAGCCTTGGGACATGGTGCCCTGCATCTGCTCCAGCCATGGCTAAAAGGGGCCAAGGTACAGCTCAGGCCATTGCTTCAGAGGTTGCAAGCCCCAAGCCTTGGCAGGTTTCATGCACTGTTGGTCCTGTGGGTATGCAGAAGACAAAAATTGAGGTTTGGGAACCTCCGCCTAGATTCCAGGGGATGTATGGAAATGCCTGGATGTCTAGGCAGGGGTTTGCTGCAGGAGTGGAACCTTCATGGCAAACATCTGCTAGGGCAGTGTGGAAGGGAAATGTGGGATTGGAGCCCTCACACAGAGTCCCCACTGGGGCACTACTGTGAGAAGAGGGTGCTGTGAGAAGAGGGCCACTGTCCTCAGGACCCCAGAATAGTAGATCTACTGAAAGCTTGCATCATGCACCTAGAAAAATCATAGACACTCAACACCAGCCATTAAAGCAGCCAGAAGTGGGGATCCACCCTGCAAAGTCACAGAGTTGGAGCTGCCTAAGGCCCTGGGAACCCACCTCTTGCATCAGTGTGGCCTGGATGTGAGACTTGGAGTCAAAGAAGATCATTTTGGAACTTAAAGGGTTAATGTCTGCCCTACTGGATTTTAGACTTGCATGGGGCCTGTAATCCCTTTGTTTTGGCCAATTTCTCGCATTTGGAATAGGTGTATTTACCCAACACCTGTCCCTTCATTGTATCTTGGAAGTAATTAACTTGCTTTTGATTTTACAGGCTCATAGGTATAAGGGACTTTCCTTGTCTCAGATGAGACTTTGGATTTGGACCTTTGGGTTAATGCTGGAATGATTTAAGACTTTGGGGGACTGTTTGGGAGGCATGATTGTGTTTTGAAATGTGAGGACATGAGATTTGGGAGTGGCCAGGGGCACAAGATATGGTTTGGCTGTGTTCTCACCCAAATCTCATCTTAAATTGTAGTTCCCATAATCCCCACGTGTTATGGGAGGCACCCAGTGGGAGGTAATTGAATCATGGGGGCAGTTACCCCCATGCTACTGTTCTCTTGATAGTGAGTGAGTTCTCACAAGATCTGATGGTTTTATAAGGGGCTTTCACCCTTTGGCACAGCACTTCTCCCTCCTGCCATCCTGTTAAGAAGGACATGTTTGTGCCCCTTCCACCACGGTTGTAAGTTTCCTGAGGTCTCCCTAGCCATGTGAAACTTGAGTCAGGTAAATCTCTTTCCTTTATAAATTACCCAGTCTCGGGTATGTCTTTATTAAGAGCATAAGAACAGACTAATGCACCTGTTTTCCTTTGTGACTGCCAGCAACATTCAAGACGGTAGATACTCCATCAGCTTGCTTTCATGAGTAAGGAGGCATGGTGCAGAGTTCCCAGCCAACCTGTGATGGACCTGTAATATGAGCAGGCAAAAGACACTTATTATTAAGAACTACTAAGCCTTTGCTGTTTGTGTTACTGCAGTCTAACCTAACTCGTCCTAACACATTTCTCCCTGAATAATACAACACATAAAAATTTAAATGTATAATTAATTACTTAGTGGAAATAAAAGAAAATAGAGTCCTTTTTAAGACAAGCAGTTATAGTCATGTGCCAGGTGATGACATTTCAGTCAACTGCATATATGAGGGGTCTTAAAAATTTATGACAATGTGTATTATGAAAAAACTATGCATGGACAATTTTTTGTAACCAAATAAACTTGTGCTAATTTGTTATAACATGTCTAAATAGTATCTAGTTTGAGGAACTGAAAATAATAAGACTGCAGTTTGAAAAGATCTTCTATCAGAAAAACATGAGTTCTGATAAAATTGGAGCAAAAACGAACACCAAATTTATGGTGAAATTTGGGTGGAAGAATGGTGAAATTGTTATTCCTTTATGAAAAGTTTATGGGCATAATGCCCCAAAGAAATCAGCAGTTTACAAATGCATACCTCATTTTAGGAAGGGATGAGACAATGTTGAAGATGAAGCCTGCAGCAGCAGACCATCCACATGAATTTGTGAGGAAAAAATTCACCTTGTTTGTGCCCTAATTGAAGAAGACTGATGATTAACTGCACAACAATAGCAAATACAATCGACATCTCAGTCAGTTCAGCTTACACAATTCTGTCTAAAAAATTAAAGTTGAGCAAACTTTCCACTCGATGGGTTCCAAGACTATTGCACCCAGATTAGCTGCAGACAAGAGCAGAGCTTTCAATACAAATTTTAAAGGAGTGAGATTGAGATCCTCAAGCATTTCTTGGAAGAATTGTAACAAGAAATGAAACATGGCTTTACCAGTACAATCCTGAAGACACAGCACAATCAAAGCCATGGCTACCAAGAGGTAGAAGTGGTCCAGTCAAAGCAAAAGTAGATTAGTCAAGAGTAAACATCACAGCAACTGTTTTGTGGGCTGCTCAAAACAGTTTGCTTGTTGACTTTCTGGAGGGCCAAGGAAAAATAACACCTACTTATGAGGGTGTTTTGAGAAAGTATCCAAAGCTTTAGCAGTAAACAATCAGGAAACCTTTACCAGAGTCCTTCTCTACCATGACAATGCTCCTGCTTATTCCTCTTACCAAACAAGGGCAATTTTGTGAGAATTTTGATGAGAAATCATTTGTCATCCACCTTACACTCTTGTCTTGTCTCCTTCTGCTTTCTTTTGGTTTCCTAATTTAAAAAAATATTTAAGGAGCATTCATTTTTCTTCAGTTAGTAATGTGAAAACATTGCATTGACATGGCTAAATTCCCAGTTCTTTAGGGATGAACTAAATGGCTGATATCATTGATTACAAAAGTGTCTTGAACTTGACAGACCTTATATTGAGAATTAAAGTTTATATTTCTATTTTATCTTTTTATGCCATCTTTCACAAAATGTTGAATTCCCCTCCAAAACAATGGTCCCATAAGATTATAATGGAGCTGAAAAATTCCAACTGCTGAAGTCATAGCCATTGTGACATTGTAGCACAACACATTACGTTTTCTATGTTTAGATACACAAATACTTACCATTGTGTTACACTTGCCTACAGTATTCACTACAGTAACATGCTGTACAGGTTTGTAGCTAGCAGCAATAGGCTATAGTATATTGTATGGTGTATAGTAGGGTATACCATCCAGGTTTGTGTAAGCATACTCTATGATGTTCCCACAATGATGAAATTGCCTAATGAGGCATGTCTCATAACATCTCTGTTGATATGCATAACTGTATCCTTGTCATATAAGTACAAATGGAATTCAAATTTATTAAATTATTCCCTAGGGGGGTGGTGGTCTTGCCTTCTATTTTATGGTCATCAGAGAATTCTAAAGCTTGGGATAATTCAGGTGATGTTCTGGTCTGTGATGTTAAAAAGGCCAAAGAAGAAATACAAACTTGGCCTCTTTAAGCACTGGACTGCATCAGACTGCAAAAACAGAAATACAATAAAGCTCAAAGCAGTAAGGACTCAATTCGTGATTAATTGTGTGTAAGAGAGGAAAACAAGAAAATTCAGAGCAAGGCTGGTGGCCCTAATAGAGTCATGGTCCCAATAGACAGGATCAAATGAGAATTGAAGAACGTGGCAGAATCCCAGCAGGCAGCAGGAAGCAGGCAGAAGTCTGGTCTCTTTTGCTTTCTTTTGAGCCAGGCTAAGCAGCAGAGTAAAAACTGAATGCAAGGTAGTTGAAGAAACCAAGGTGAGCAGGCTAGATACTCCAGGTAAAAGCAGCCCTGTAAACAGATGAAGTGAGGCAGTTGACCCAAAAGAAGTGAAAGGCCCTGAGGGATTCTGTTTAAGAAAACAGTGATACAACTTCATGTTCTGCCACATAGCAGGAGCAACTCAACCAGGGACTTCTCCTCCTCAGACCAGAGGCAGGGAAGTTGAATCTTGAGTGCCAGTAATCAGTTCATGAGGAAATAATCATAGGTGGTGATGAGGTACTGCTAAAGTTGAAAGGAAAGGCCCTATTAATCACTTTTTATATCAACAAGTTTCTATCTCTTTTCAGAGGAGGGGAGCTGTATCATGTAATGCTAGGTTTAAGAATTTGCTTTCCCTGGGTTAGGATCCTTCTCTGTTGGTGAACTTGACCAAGGTTCCCAACCTCTCTGACCCTCGGTTTCCTTCTCTATCCCCTCAAAGGATTAAATTGGATGAAAGGGAGTGTTCTTGCTGGCCAGAAGTGAGAATTGCATACTTTTAGATTGATGGTGACATCCTGTCTATGAACCCTCCTATACAATCTATTTGCATTTGAAGGATGTCTTCATTTGATTGGCAGAGAAAGAAAGAGAAAGAAGGAGTTTTTCAGTGAAGAGGTCCTAAGGGGAGAAGAACACAGGGAGTTTGGCGTGGGTGTATGGGTAGAGATGGTTTCTGTTCTCTGCTGGTCTAGAGGGTGGTAAGAAAAGGGTACTGGAGGAACTGCATGTAGGAAATCTGTTCAGGACAGAACAACCAATTTTCTGGGTGTGGGTGACCAAGTGAAGCCTAAAGTAGTGGCAAGGGGACCACTCTCTTCCTGTAAATCCCCATGCCCACTCTACCACATTTGTATTCACAGGATGGTAAACTTCAGAAGTTCAGACCACACAGACAACATATATAAATCACTAGGGCTCTGACTTCTGTAGTAGTTGCTCAAAAATTATGTGTTCTATTTAATTAGATCTTCCTTCAGGAAGTATTCCTTTTGAAATCTGGGCTTGGTGTCTTACAAAGTTTCTGATTTCTTAAAAATCAATACGTGTATTTATCTAGAAAATCAAACACTAACCGATCTTGGGAACATCCCTAACTACTTTCAATTGTCTCATTCTATAGCAGTTCTAACAGGAGAGAATTAGGACCACACTGTGATGTTTTCCAAAACCAGTGTATGTCTAGGTTCCAGGCTGGCTGCTTAAGAACTATTTAGGAAATTTGTCAAACTTGGAGGTTGTAAAGCTCTACCTTGAAAAAATTCAGATTCAACAAGTCTAGAAGATTTCACAAGTCATTCTGGCCCGACAACCAGTGTCCCAAGCAATTTCCTTGTCCACCTATGACGATCAATAGAATTACAGACTTAGAAAAATGGTGAAAATATCCTAGGGATGTAACTTGCAAATCCAATCCATTTCAACAAAATAAAGGGAAGAAATGAGAGTTCAAGTAAGTGAAAGGAAAGAAATTGTTAATATATGAACATCTTGTTGACTCTTGATCTTGTTTCTGTTCTTCCTGAGGCTTACTGAACTGAACAAAACTCAACAGTGTGTGTGATGGTGCAAATGTCAACACTAGGGAATCACATAGGTAATATATTCTCACAAGAAATAGACAGTTTTTATAGGGACAACTCTCTAAAATCCAATGACGGTTTGAAGAAAAACTTGCACATGAAGTTTCTAGTTGTTTCATAATTAATCACCACATATTCTTTTTAAAAATATTTATTGAGTACCTATTAAGTGCCAAGAACTGTTCTAAGCACGACAGTGAATAAGACAGAAAAAACTCTCTATTCACAGATCTTACATTTTAGTAGAGGGAGACACACAATAAACAAATAAGTGAAATAAATAGTTTATTAGATAGTGATGAGTAATATGGAGGAAAAGCAGGGAAGTAGAATGGAACATCTTACATTTTAGTGGAGGGAGACACATAATAAGTAAATAAGTGAAATAAATAGTTTATTAGATAGTGATGAGTAGTGTGGAGGAAAAGCAGGGAAGGAGAATGGGACATTCTGAGGAGGGTGTTGCAATTTTGAGCAAAGTAGTCAAGAATGGCCCACACTGAAAAGGTGATATTTGAGCACAGTAAAACACAAAAGAGGTCAGAGAGTAAGCCTCTGGAATCTGGCAGGGGACTGGGAGGGGAGGGCATATATGGCAGAAGCATTTCTGGAGTCTTTGAGGGATGGCAAAGAGAACAGTGTAGTTAAAGAGGACTTTATGAGAGGAGAATATGTGAGGAGAATAACAATAGAAGATGAAATCAGAGAATTATGGGAGTTAAATTGTTTAAGGTCTTGTAGGACAGTGTAAAGACTTTGGCTTTTACTCAGAGTAGGATGGGAAGCCCTTGGAGTGTCTTGTGCTCAGATGCAGCATGATCCAATTTAGGTGTTCACATGATCACCTTGGAAGCTCTCTGAGGACTACTCCAAAAAGGGAAAGAGAGGGAAGAAGGAGTAATTTTTTAAATGCTTTGGGAAGAGATTGCTATGATCTGGGTGAAAAGTAATGTTGGCTTTTACTGGGTAGTGGAAGTGGAAAAGGTGAGAAACAATCAGATTCTGGATACATTTAAAGGTAGAGTGAAAAGATGTGCCAAGGAAGTAACTAAAAGGAGGAGTCAAAGACGATCACAAGATGTCTGGCCTAAACAATTAAAAGAATTGGCTGCAAATAACTAAGATGGAAATAATGGAAAGTCAAGTGTGAGGTTTGGAAATATCAGTAAGTCTCTCTATTATGACATAAGTTAATCAAGAGTTTATGCTATTGCCTGAAGGGAATAAGGAAAATAAACATTAGTCATATGTCCGTGGTTATTTTAAGATTAGAAATACTCTGTACATGCAGAAAAAATGTCTAGACAAGCAACTACTAATAATGGTCCCTTGTTAAGAATAGAAAAGGGAGAGTTCAAAAAATTTTCTTTTTTACTTTTGTAGTTCTTAAATGTTTTACTATGAACATGTTTAAATTTTTTAAATTATATGTCAGCATAACTCAACAATAACCAATAAGGAACCATTGATACATACAACAACATGAATGACTCTCAAAAATAGCATGTTAAATGAAAGAAGTCGGGCACAAAAGAGTAAACACTTTATTATGATTCCATTTATATTCATTTAATTGTAGACAAAACTAATTTATAGTGATAGAACTCAGAATTATGGTTGATTGTGCAAAGGACAGGGGAAGAAATTGACTGGAAAGGTCAAGAGGGAATTTTAAACTAGACTCACGTTAATGGTTTTAAAATATTGCCTGGGAGTAATTGCATAAAGTACAAACATTGACGTTACTCTTTAGTCCACTAATCACTACATAATGTACATTATGGTTAGGAACCAATTAGATAACTTTTTTCAAAATCTGTCTGATTGGTCATAAAGACAGCAAAACACACAGACAGTAAATCAAGTAGCTGTATTGCCTTCTAGCTTCCTATGTGACATTTTACAAAAATGGATAATTGAAGAGGAATTGGCCAAAAAAGGCAAAAGTGAAAAACAGGAAATGGAAAGTAGTAACACTGGAGGTTAAATTTAAATCAAACATAAACAGAGTTATAGAAGACATAGCTAACTATAGGAATGATGATACCGCTGCTATTCAAGAAACTCTAGACATGCTGCCAGTGGAACTTGATGGCAACTTAGGGATACAAATAGGTCTTTGTGATGAAAAGGATGAAGATGTCCCAGAAGAACATCCCAGCAAAATCTTCACACTAAAGGAATTCTCAGAGATATTTTAAGACATTGAAAACAAAAAAGATAAGATATTAGGAGCTGATTCAAACTTAGAAAGGAGTATGTCAACTTGCCTAGGCATCAAAAAGATTCTCACTTTGCATTTTAAGAAGTAAAGCACCATTCAAACTTCTCTTGATAGTTCTTTAGAAATAAATAAAACACTTTAAATGTTTCTAATGTTTTAAATTATAGAATAAATATTAGTTTTACTATTTTTATTTCTCTATACATTTATAAACAACAGTAAGAGAGCTTTTAGTGTTTTGTCAACAATTTTTAGAGATCACGGAACAAACACATTTTTTCCATTGATAATTAAAGTAAACTGTGTAATTGAAGCATGCACAGTCACTTTTTGATCCCATGCTACCATGCGAAATGGGAACTACTTGTACTAGATAAAAAGATACACATTAAATTTTATTTATTGCTTAATCAACTTTAGACAGTATCTCTTGATACTCTAATTTGTGTTTAATGATGAAATTAATGTTCTTGTACTGTCCTCTACCTCTGTTCCTCCTCCTTCCTGGAATTCTGTTTTACCACTTCTTTTCAATTGTAAGAATAATATACTAGTAATTTGAATTTGTCTCTTATAGATTTTAAAATTGACAGCCAATAAATAATATTTCATTTTTTTTCTATTTTTTAAAAATTATACTTTAAGTTCTAGGGTACATGTGCACAACCTGCAGGTTTGATACATAGGTATACATGTGCCATGTTGGTTTGCTGCACCCATCAACTCGTGATTTACATTAAGTATTTCTCCTAATGCTATTCCTCCCCCAGCCTCCCACCCCTCAACAGGACCCGGTGTCTGATGTTCCCCAGCCTGTGTCCAAGTGATCTCATTGTTCAATTCCCACCTATGAGTAAGAACATGCGGTGTTTGGTTTTCTGTCCTTGTGATAATTTGCTGAGAATAATGGTTTCCAGCTTCATCCATGTGCCTGCAAAGGACATGAACTCATCCTTTTTTATGGCTGCGTAGTATTCCATGGTGTGTATGTGACATATTTTCTTAATCCAGTCTATCATTAATGGACATTTGGGTTTGTTCCAAGTCTTTGCTATCGTGAATAGTGCCGCAATAAATGTACATGTGCATGTGTGTTTATAGTAGCATGATTTATAATCTTTTGGGTGTATACCCACTAATGCACTGTCTTCCACAATGGTTGAACTAATTTAGACTCCACCAAGAGTGTAAAAGCGTTCCTATTTCTCCATATCCTCTCCAGCACCTGTTGTTTCCTGACTTTTTAATGATCGCCTTTCTAACTGGTGTTAGATGGTATCTCATTGTGGTTTTGATTTGCATTTCTCTGATGCTGAGTGATGATGAGCATTTTTTCATGTGTCTGTTGGCTGCATAAATACCTTCTTTTGAGAAGTGTCTCTTCATATCCTTTGCCCACTTTTTGATGGGGTTGTTTGTTTTTTTCTTGTAAATTTGATTGAATTCTTTGTAGATGCTGGATATTAGCCCTTTGTCGGATGGGTAGATTGCCAAATTTTCTCCCATTCTGTAGGTTGCCTGTCCACGCTGATGGTAGCTTACTTTACATGCAGAAGCTCTTTAGTTTAATTAGATCCCATTGGTCTATTTTGGCTTCTGTTGCCATTGCTTTTGGTGTTTTAGTCATGAAGTCCTTGCCTGTGCCTATGTCCTGAAGGGTATTGCCTAGCTTTTCTTCTAGGGTTTTTATGGTTTTAGGTCTAACATTTAAGTCTTTAATCCATCTTGAATTAATTTTTGTATAAGGTGTAAGGAAGGGATCCAGCTTCAGCTTTCTACATATGGTTAGCCAGTTTTCCCAGCACCATTTATTAGATAGGGAATCCTTTCCCCATTTCTTGTTTTTGTCAGGTTTGTCAAAGATAAGATGGTGTGGTGTTATTTCTGAGGCCTCTGTACTGTTCCATTGGTCCATATCTCTCTTTTGGTACCACTACCATGCTGTTTTAGTTACTGTAGCCTTGTAGTATAGTTTGAAGTCAGGTAGCATGATGCCTCCAGCTTTGTTCTTTTTGCTTAGGATTGTCTTGACAATGCAGGCTCTTTTTTGGTTCCATATGAACTTTAAAGTAGCTTTTTCCAATTCTGTGAAGAAAGTCATTGGTAGCTTGATGGGGATGGCATTGAATCTATAAATTACTTGGGCAATATGGCCATTTTCACAATATTGATTCTTCCTATCCATGAGCATGGAATGTTCTTCCATTTGTTCATGTCCTCTTTTATTTTGTTGAGCAGTGGTTTGTAGCTCTCCTTGAAGAGGTACTTCACATCCCTTGTAAGTTGTATTCCTAGGTGTTCTATTCTCTTTGTAGCCATTGTGAATGGGAGTTCACTCATGATTTGGCTCTCTGTTTGTCTGTTATTGGTGTGTAGGAATGCTTGTGATTTTTGCTCGTTGGTTTTGTATTCTGAGACTTTGCTGAAGTTGCTTATCAGCTTAAGGAGATTTTGGGCTGAGACGATGGGGTCTTCTAAATAGACAATCATGTCATCTGCAAACAGGGACAATTTGACTTCCTCTTTTCCTAATTGAATACCCTTTGCTTCTTTCTCTTGCCTGACTGCCTTGGCCAGAACTTCCAGCACTATGTTGAATAGGAGTGGTAAGGGAGGGCATCCTTGTCTTGTGCTGGTTTTCAAAGGGAATGCTTCCAGTTTTTGTCCATTCAGTATGATATTGGCTGTGGGTTTGTCATAAATAGCTCTTATTATTTTAAGATACATTCCATCAGTCCCTAGTTTATTAAGAGTTTTTAGCATGAAGTGCTGTTGAATTTTGTCGAAGGCCTTTTCTACATCTATTGCAATAATCATGTGGTTTTTGTCTTTGGTTCTGTTTATATGCTGGATTATGTTTATTGATTGGCATATGTTGAACCAGCTTTGCATCCCAGGGATGAAGTCGACCTGATCATGGTGGATAAGCTTTTTGATGTGCTGCTGGATTCAGTTTGTCAGTATTTTATTGAGGATTTTTGCATCAATATTCATCAGGGATATTGGTCTAAAATTCTCTTTTATATTTCTAGTGTCTCTGCCAGGCTTTGGTATGAGGATGATGTTGGCCTCATAAAATGAGTTAGGGAGGATTCCCTCTTTTTCTATTGATGGGAATGGTTTCAAAAGGAATGGTACCAGTTCCTCTTTGTATCTCTGGTTGAATTCAACTGTGAATCCATCTGGTCCTGGACATTTTTTGGTTGGTAGGCTATTAATTATTGCTTCAATTTCAGACCCCATTATTTATCTATTCAGAGATTCAGCTTCTTCCTGGTATAGTCTTGGGAGGTTGTCCCAATTCTATGTGTCCCAAATATGTGTCCAGGAATTTATCCATTTCTTCTAGATTTTCTAGTTTATTTGTGTAGAGGTGTTTATAGTATTCTCTGATGGTGGTTTGTATTTCTGTGGGATCAGTGGTGATATCCGCTTTTTCATTTTTTATGGTGTCTATTTGATTCTTCTCTCTTTTATTCTTTATTAGTTTTGCTAGCAGTCTATCAATTTGTTGATCTTTTCAAAAAGCCAGCTCCTGGATTCATTGATTTTTTGAAGGGTTTTTTGTGTCTCTATCTCTTTCAGTTCTGCTCTGATCTTAGTTATTTCTTGCCTTCTGCTAGCTTTTGAATGTGTTTGCTCTTGCTTCTCTAGTTCTTTTAATTGTGATGTTAGGGTGTCGATTTTAGATCTTTCCTGCTTTCTCTTGTGGGCATTTAGTGCTATAAATTTCCCTCTACACATTGCTTTAAATGTGTCCCAGAGATTCTGGTATGTTTTATCTTTGTTCTCACTGGTTTCAAAGAACATCTTTATTTCTGCCTTCATTTCATTATGGACCCAGTAGTCATTCAGGAGCAAGTTGTGCAGTTTCCATGCAGTTGTGCAGTTTTAGTGAGTTTCTTAACCCTGAGTTCTAATTTGATTTCACTGTGGTCTGAGAGACAGTTTCTTGTGATTTCCGTTCTTTTACATTTGCTGAGGGGTGCTTTACTTCCAATTATGTGGTTAATTTTAGAATAAATGCAATGTGGTGCTGAGAAGAATGTAAATTCTGCTGATTTGGTGTGGAGAGTAGATGTCTATTAGGTCTGCTTAGTGCAGAACTGACTTCAAGTCCTGTATATCCTTGTTAAGCTTCTCTCTTGTTGATCTGTCTAATATTGACAGTGGGGTGTTAAAGTCTCCCATTATTATTGTGTGGGAGTCTCAGTCTCTTTATAGGTCTCTAAGGACTTGCTTTATGAATCTGGGTGCTCCTGTATTGGGTGCATATATATTTAGGATAGTTAGCTCTTCTTGTTGAATTGATCCCTTAACCATTATGTAATGGCCTTCTTTGTCTCTTTTGATCTTTGTTGATTTAAAGCCTGCCTTGCTAGGTTGGGGAGGGTCTCCCAGATAATATCCTGAAGAGTGTTTTCCAACTTGACTCCATTCTCCCCATCCTTTCAGGTACACCAATCAAACATAGATTTGGTCTTTTCACGTAGTCCCATATTTCTTGGAGGCTTTGTTCGTTTCCTTTTACTCTTTTCTCTCTAACCTTGTCTTCTCGCTTTATTTCATTAATTTGATCTTCAATCACTGACACCCTTTCTTTCACTTGACTGAACTGGTTATTGAAGCCTGTGCGTGCATCACGAAGTTCTCATGCCATGGTTTTCAGCTCCATCAGGTCATTTAAGGTCTTCTCTACACTGTTTATTCTAGTTAGCCATTCGTCTAACCTGTTTTCAAGGTTTTTAGCTTCCTTGAGATGAGTTTGAACATGCTCCTTTAGCTCAGAGAAGTTTGTTATTACTGACCTTTTGAAACCTACTTCTGTCAACTTGTCAAAGTCATTCTCTGTCCAGCTTTGTTCCATTGCTGGTGAGGAGCTTCTGTCCTTTGGAGGAGAAGAGGCGCTCTGATTTTTAGAATTTTCAGCTTTCCTGCTCTGGTTTCTCCCCATCTTTGTGGTTTTATCTACCTTTGGTCTTTGATGTAGGTGACCTACAGATGCGGTTTGATGTAGATGTCCTTTTTGTTGATGTTGATGCTATTCCTTTCTGTTTGTTAGTTTTCGTTCCAACAGTCAGGTCCCTCAGCTGCAGGTCTGTTGGAATTTGCTGGAGGTCCACCCCAGACCCTGTCTACCTGGGTAACACCAGCGGAGGCTGCAGAACAGCAAATATTGCTGATCCTTCCTCTGGAAGCGTCCTACCAGAGGGGCACCTGCTTATATGAGGTGTCTGTTGGCCCTACTGGGAGGTGTCTCTCAGTTAGCCTGCATGAGAATCAGGGACCCAGTTGAGGAGGCAATCTGTCCATTCTCAGAGCTCAAACACCATGTTGGGAGAACCACTGTTCTCTTCAGAGCTGTCAGACTGGGACATTTAAGTCTGCAGAAGTTGTCTGCTGTCTTTTGTTCCGCTAAGCCCTGCCCACATAGGTGGAATCTAGAGACAATAGGCCTTGCTGAGCTGCAGTGGGCTCCATCCAGTTTGAGCTTCCCGGCTGCTTTGTTTACCTACTCAAGACTCAGAAATGGCAGATGCCCCTCCCCCCAACCAGGCTGCCACCTTGCAGTTTGATCTCAGACTGCTGTGCTAGCAGTGAGCAAGGCTCCATGGGTGTGGGACCCGCCAAGCCAGGCACAGGAGAGAATCTCCTTCTCTGCTGCTTGCTAAGACCTTGGAAAAGCACAGTATTTGGGTGGGAGTGTCCCGTTTTTCCAGGTAGTCTGTCATGGCTTCCCTTGGCTAGGAAAGGGAAATCCCCTGACCCCTTGCATTTCCCAGGTGAGGCGATGCCACGCCTTGCTTTAACTTGCCCTCCATGAGCTGCACCCACTGTCCACCCAGTCAATGAGATGAACCAGATACCTCAGTTGGAAATGCAGAAGTCACCTGTCTTCTGCATTGATCACGCTGGGAGCTGCAGACTGGAGCTGTTCCTATTCAGCCATCTTGGACCATTAGAGTTTTTAATTCCATTTCTTTTTGTAACTGAGAAAAGAGATACAACATCTACATATCATAAGAATTCCCTTGCTTCTTAATCACAGTGTTTGCTCAACAGAGTTCACTTCCATATTGAAGACAACAGTTTTGGAGCCCTCTGACTTGGTACTCTAATTTGGATCAATTGATTTCTGATCTGCTGCATGACCATCATGCTGGAATATTTACCTTGAGCTAACTCCACAGTTTCTTGGAACTGTCTCATTTCCTTTTGCTGAACTACAGCCTCTTGTTTTTTTTTTGTTTGTTTTTTAAGAAAAAAATGCATGGAATGATTATTTTGCAAGGTATAGAATTCTGATTCAACATGATTTTCTTTCTGAATATAAAGGTAATGCTTCATTGCCTTGTAAATTCAATATTACTGATGGCAGTAGGACTTTCATAGATAATATACTCTTATTCTATTTGAAAGCTTTCAGGGTTTTTATCCTTGAGCTGCTCATATATAATCAAGACACATGTGGTTAACCTGCTTAGCACTCAGATATCCTCTCAATGAAAGCTTGTCTTTCTTCAACTCTGAGATATTATTTTCTTATTATTTCTTTTAATATTTCTTCCTACATGTGTATCTTCTTAATTTTTTTCTTTATGGAATTCCTAATAAATAGATATTGCCTTTCCTGGACTGGTCTTTTTTGTCATTTAACTTTTCCCTAGTACTTTTACCTCTCCATATCCTTCAAGTATTTTTAGCTGTTCTATATTCTACAAGATTTAACCTATTTTTTATTCCAGGATTTCTATTAATTTATGTTTATTTTTATTCAGATATAACTTGCATAACATAAAGTGCAAAATTTTTAAGTATATGTATGTTTATGTGTATACACCTATGAAACAATTACTCAGTTATAAAACATATTCGGTATCCTAGTAGATGCCTTTCGGGTTCTACCAGTTGATGCTTCTAAAGGTAACTACTGTCCTGGCTTTTGTCACCATAGATTAGTTTTGCCTATTTTAAACTTCATATAAATTGAATCACAGTGTGTAAGGCAGAATAATGCCCTTTCTCCCACCCCAAATAAACATGCTCAAGTCCTAATCATTGAAACCTGTGACTATATTGCCTTACATGGCAAAAAAAAAAAAAAAAAAAAAAACAAAAACAGACTGTAGATTTGATTAAGAATCATTAAGAATCTTGAGATGGGGGAATTACCTTGAATTGTCTGGGTGGGCCCAGTGTGATCACAGGGGCCCATATGAAAGAAAGCAGGAGGCAGGAGAGTTAAAGAAAGAGAGATGACAACAGGCGCAGATACTGCCTCAGCCTCCCGAATAGCTGGGACTACAGGCGCCCGTCACCAAACCTGGCTAACTTTTTGTAATTTTTAGTACAGACAGAGTTTCACCGTATTAGCCAGGATGGTCTCAATCTCCTGACCTCGTGATCCGCCCGCCTGGGCCTCCCAAAGTGCTGTGATTACAGGCGTGAACCACCGCGCCCTGTCCTGGGTTTTATGTAGGCATTTATTACTATAATCTTTCCTCTTAGCACTGTTTTTGCTGTGTCCCATAAGTGTTGAGATGCCATTTTCATCTGTTTTCATTTTCTTTTGTTTCAGGAAATTTTTAAACTTCCATTTTAATTTCTTTATTGATCTGATGTTCATTCAGGAACATGCTGTTTAATTTCCATGGATTTGTATAGTTTTCAAAGCTCCTCTTGGTTTTGATATTTAGTTTTATTCCATTGTGGTCTGATAAGGTGATTGATATGACTTTGATTTTCAAAAAGTTGTTGTGACTTGTTTTGTCACCTAACATGTGGTCAGTCCTAGAGAATGATCTATGTGCTGATGAGAAGAATGTATATTTTCCAGTTACTGAATGAAATGTTTTGTAAATGTGTATTAGGTCGTTTTGTTCTAAAGTACAGTTTAAGTTCAATGTTTCTCTATTTTCTGTCTACATGATCTGTCTAATGCTGAGAGTGGAGTATTGACATCTGCAACTATTATTGTATTGAATTTTATCTCTTTCTTTAGCTCCAGCAATTTTTATTTCTGAATGTGGGTGCTCCAGTGCTCGGTGCATGTATGTTTAGAATTGTTACATTCTCTTACTGGTTGATCCCTTTATCATTATATAATGACCTTCTTTGTCTTTTTTTTTACTCTTTTTGACTTAATCTGTTTTATCTGACATAACTACTGCTGCTTGCTTTTGGTTTCCATTTGCATGGAATATCTTTTTCCATCCCTTTACTTTCAGTTTATATATGCTCCTGAACAGGTAAAGTGCATTTCTTGTAGGCAGCATATAGTTGTATCTTTTTTTAAAATCCATTCAACTAGTCTATATCTTCTAAGGAGAGAAGTTAGCCTGTTTACATTCAGGGTCGTTATTGATATGTGAGGGATTTTTTCCTCCCAAATTGTTATCTGTTTCATGGTTGTTTTGTATATTCTTTTTCCTTTCTGATTCTCTTATTTCTTGTCCTTGTGGTTTGCTGATTTTCTGTGGTGGTACCATTGAGTTTTTTCTCTAGTGCATTTGTGTGTTTGCTGCAACAAGGAGTTTTAAATTTTCATGTGTTTTCATGATGGTAACTGTAGTCTTTTCACTTACAGGTTTAGGACTCCATTGAGCATTTATTGTAAGGCAGGTCTATCATTTATGAAGAATACTTGTGTTGTATACAATATCTTTGGCTGGCAGAGTTTTTTTTCTTTCAGCAATTTGAATGTATTTTGTCATTCTCTCCTGGCCTGTAAGACTTCTGCTGAGAAGTTCACTGTTAGTCTAATGGGGGCTCCTTTACAGGTAACTAGATTCTTTTCTATTGATGATTTTAGAATTTTCTCCTTGTCATTGAATTTAGGCTGTCTGACTATAATGTGCCATAGAGAAGACCTTTTTTGCATTGTATCTGATTGGGGATTGCTGGGTCCCCTATATTTGGATGTCTGAATCTTTTGTTAGACTTGGGAAGTTTTTGTCTATTATTTCATTAAATAAGTTTTCAAATTATTTCATTCTTTCCTCACCTTTGGGGCTGCCAATAATGTATATACTTGGTCACTTTATAGTGTCCCATATCTCATAAGTCTACACTCATCCTTTTTTTATTATTTTTTCTTTATTTTGTCTGAGTAGTTATTTCAAAAGACCTGTCTTCAAGTTCTGAAATTCTCTCTTCTGCTTGGTCTACTCTATTGTTGAAGTTTTCTAGTACATTTTGTTTTTCATTTAAGGAATTTTTCAGTTCCAAAATTTCTTTTTGATTCTTTTTTAATGTATATCTCTGTTTGGTGTATTTCTCATTCATATCCTGAGTTCTTTTTCTGATTTCATTGTATTGTTTTTTGAAATTCTATTGTACCTCACTGAGCTTCTTTGGTATTATAATTCTGAATTCTTTTTCCAAGATTTCATGAATTTATTTTTTACTGGGATCTCTTGTTGTGGAATTGTGTTCCTTTGGCGGTATCATATTTCCTTGCTTTTTCATGCTTCTTGTGTTTCTTACATTGATATCTGTGCACCTGGTGTAACAGTCACTTTTTCTTGTTTTTTTTTGGATTTGCTGCTTTCATAGGGGAGGGCTTTTTCCTGAAGATATATCAAATAAGTTGGTTGGGTAGGATCTTTTGCTTTGATTCTGGATGTGTACAGTAGTGTAGTCTCCGTATGATTTATTTGGTGGTAAACAGCACCATTGGCATCAGATTTCCTTGGTGGCTTTGGATGCAGTTATTAGTGGAGGCTCTATTGAGCTTTTATGGTGATAGAGATGCCTGGTGGGTCAGTCTTCAGACTCCTGTGGTGGTAGCAGTGGTCTAAGCATGCCTAATCTTGGGCCCCAGGACAGTATACACTGCCTCCAGTGTTAGTGGAATCAGATGGGTGAATTCTTGGACCTCCGGGTAGCTTGCTCAGATGCAGGTATTAGCAGTGGTGGACCAACTGGATGAGCAAGTTCTTGGGTCCCTGGGAAGTCAGTGTCATGTGGGCAATGGCAATAGAAGTGGCAGGAAAACCTTCTGTATTCTGAGAACTGCACACTGATTTTGGCAGGGGCTGTGGTGCAGGGTTGCCATCCACAGCCCCAGAGACAAAACTCTGTGGTTCTCCTGCTCACAACTGCTCCATGCAGAGGCGCAGAGGTGGGGAGGGACCCTCCCCTTTGCACATGAGTCCAGGCATGAAGGCCACATTGCCAGTGGGAGCACAGTGACCACTCACAGTCCCAGACAGGCAGCTGTCTGGTTCACCTGGTCCAGCCCCCATAGCAGTAACAGAGGCTGTGCCCATAGCAGTGTGTCCAGGGGGAGAAGGGGTTCCACTCTACGTGTATGAGACTGAGCACAGTGGCTGTTCTGCCAGCGGGAGGGGATCATACTCTGCTTGTGAGGTTCATCATAGAGTTTGTGCCACTTCTGGGGGTGGGGTCACTTCTCACAGCCCCATACAGGGAGCTCGCAGGCTCTGGAAAACATGCATTTGTATTCTTTTTTCCCAGGGGGTGCCTTTTTGGTGTGCTGCACGGTCCTTTCCCTGGGAAGCAGTATTCCCTGTGGGCTGGAGTACCAGGGACCCCACAGCACCTTTGGGTCTAACCAGTGCTATACCACTATAGCCCTCCAGGTGGACACAGGGGGATGTCAGTAGGGGTTCACAGGGTATGGAGATTTAGGGGTTGTGGTTCCCAGGACATGATGCAGACCCGTGATGGCTATGCTCTCACAATGGTGCCCAGCTGCAGCTGCTTAGGTTTGGGTGGAGGGGGTGTTGAGTGACTCAACACAAGTTCCCTGTCTGGTGCAATGCCCTCAGAGTCTTCAAATCACCACTCATGCTACTGTCATGGTTTGTGTGGGTAAAGCAGCTCTCTTGTGGTATGGATTGCCGCAGTCTGTGGTGGGGATGTGGACTATGAAATTCCCTCACTTACCCTTTCCCTGCAATAATAAGCTCCTCATGGCTCCCAGCCAACATGCTTGCTTCCCTCTTCTGTGCCTCAGGTGTTTCCTGAACGCTAGTGTTCTCTCTTAAATGTTCTATTTGAAGTATAATTAACTATTCATAATTTCGGTTCTTCTTTCTGGAGAGAGCGGGTGTCTGGTGTCTCTAGTCAGCCATCTTGAACTGGGACCTCAGATGACTATAATCAAAACTATTTTTTAAACTTCCTGAAAGAGTTGCTACAATTACTCCCATTTTTAAAGTGGGAACACTAAGACCTAAAGAAGGTCATCCAACAAGCAGGGGCCAAAATCATGACTTCAATCCAGGTCTCTGTGAGTGAGGTTTTGCCTTGTTAAGTACAGCATTGTATTCTTTTTGAATACAGACATACAGATACAGTTTTCTTACATTATACCTCCATCTTGATGCAAAGGAGCCTTGAGAGAGGACATGGTTAAGGATTCAGAAGATTGAGAGGACAGTGCCTATATTGGGTTCTTGAGTGAGCAGAGAGAAATGGAAAACAGAGTAATTGTAAATTTCAATTTTTCCCACCATAAGTATTCTTGTATGAGAGTTGGGTTAGGGCAGGATGCATTTGACTATCCCGGCTTTTCCTACAGGAGTTTCCTCATTCCTTACCTTGCCTGTTGCTCATGGCTTCCTCCACCACAAAGCATGGAATAGTATCGTTGGTGCTGTCCCATATTAGTAGAATTCATTCAGTTTCTTCCAAAATGGCTCAACAGCAGTGCACTGGATTGAATAATGTTTCCCCAAAATTACTGTCCACCCAAAACCAGTGAATGTGACTTTATTTGGAAATAGAGTCTTTACAGATGTAATCAAATTAAGAAGAGATCATACTGAATTAGGGTGGACCCTAACCTAGTCAGTGAGTGTTGTCATTATAAGAAAAGGGGAATTTGGACACAAACAGAAGATAGATGACCATGTGAAGATGGAGGAAGAGATTGGAATTATGCTGCCAAAAAACAGGGAACACTAAGGATTGCTGTAACCATCAGAAGCTAGAAGAGGAAAGAAAGTCTTCTTCCCTGGAGCCTTCAGAAAGAGCATGCTCTGCTGACACCTTCATTTTAGACTTCTGGCCTCCAGAACTGTAGGAGAATAAATTTCTGCTGTTTTAAACCCCTTAGTTTATGGCAATTTTTTAGGAAGTTAATAAAAGCAGAAAACCTACCATTCCTCACCAATCTACTACCCCAATGTCCCTATTCATCTAGCTTGGCTACATGAATAACGGTTCTTTCTAAATTCAGGAAAAGTACAAAACTCCATTTTTTGAGAGACTTGCATGTCAAGGGTTCTTTAACTGTCCAAAAGAGACATTAAATGGTTAAACAACTAGAAAGATAACTACATTTCAATAATTCTACACTTCGCTTTATATAGATTTTTCAGACTGAGTACAGGCACATGCATGAGCACATGCAAATATACACCATTTTGAACTCCTTTTCTTCTTCAAACTCTGAGGATTGAAATAATAAAGTCACATTTATTCTTACACCTTTAAATGATAGTTCTCAGAATAAACATGCAAGTTACCTTACTATTTCTTTCATTTTCTTTTTTGGTAATTATTCTTTGGCTTAAACATTTCAAAAATGTTGCAACAAAATGGAAAAAGAAGATTCTTCTTTGAGGGCCATTCTTAAATGAAACTCTCTGGACCTTTGAAATTTGCATAATGAAATTTATTTAATGAAATGAACCTGTTTTCCCTTGAATCACTAATTCTAGTACCCATATGACTAGTCTTTCCCATTTCTTCCAGTGTTTTTGATACAGACAGGAGGCAGGGAAATACTGGGTAGGAAAAGGCAGTCCCTGCGAGGGCCTCACCCTCAAGCCTGGAACCACACCCCAAAGTGAGAATTTTACATTCCTGTTTTCCCACTTGAATGTTGCTTTTTCCAAAACCACCCTGGCCTGCCCTGCCCCCATCCTGTACCCATAAAATCCCCAGGATCCACTGGCAGAGGAGTGGCAGAGAAGGAGAGAAGGGAAGAAGCAGCCAGACGTCAGAGAGAAGCAGCTTGACTTCAGAGGGACAGCTTGATGGCGGGACTTTGGAGAAGAGCCTGGGTGGGGACAGCCAGACTCCAAGGGAATACCAACTTCCTGGTCCTTCCTGTTGCATCCCCTTTCCAGTTCCTTTCCCACTGAAAGCCACTTTCATTTTCGGCAATAAAATCCTCTGTATTCACCACTCTTCAATTCATTCATGCAACCTGATTCTTCCTGGACACCGAACAAGAGCTCAGGAGTCATGAGTGTGGATGTTTGAGCAGTTTAACACTTAAACCATCTGCGGATGGCAAAGCTAAAAGAGCACTGTAATACATGGCCTCTTGGGCTCCAGGGGTCGCGAGTACCCTGCTAGACACTATCCTGGGGCCACACAGAGTTCTGCTCCTGAGGGCACCCAGCACTCGTCCCACCCCCTGCACCCACTAACCTGTGTGCTCCCCCTCCCACAAGGGGCTAAGAGCTGCAGTCTGAGTAAGTGAGGCACCCCTGTAGCGAGGCCTGTGAAGAGGTCAGGGAAAATTGCCTGTTCACTTTTATTTATAAATTTCTTCTCTATACTTGGTTTTCCACTTCTCTTCATAAGATATTTAAACTTTCTTGAGTATCTGCATTTCTATACTTGATTTTTGCTCTTACCAGCCTCTTGGGACCCTCTTTTTTACTCTTTATAGCATTTCCACATTGTGTGCAGTCCTTTGGTTTCATAACTTGTTTTGTTTTTAGCAACCATTGTTATTTCTTTTAAATTTATCAACTCATTCAAGCCTCCTTCAGGAGTTGGTCCTGCCTCTCACTTAGCTTTTCAGCTGGTGTTGCAGAATTACTTAGTTGAATTGGGGTCACTGCATTTACTTAGATTTGCTCATTGTTTTCTAAGCTTACACTGGGGGTGATTGATTTTCTTTTTATCAGACAATGCTGTTGTTTTTCTGTTGCAGTAGCCAGGAGAAAGAATTTGGACCTGTTTTTAATCCACCATCTTTCAGAAAGTCTCCTGTCATGGTTAAACCTTTTGTGTCAGTCAAAACTCTTGCTCTTGACATTTCTTCATCTCCTTAAATATCTTTTCATATGCCAAGTGTCTTGTAAGTTTAGCTTTGCATAAATTTTTATATCAATTTTTTTTTCTAAATAAGTCATTCGTTGTTATACCAACATAAATACTATTTTTGCTTCTTATAATAGCTAGCACAAGGTTGCCTCATCTACGTAAATTTGTTTCAAAAACTTTTTAAAGTATTATCTTTATTAAAGAAAACTTGAAAAAAAATCTTTGTATATACTTTTATAATGATACTATGCATAAACACACTTTAAATGGCCAGGTAATAGTCCATTAAGAGTTGGCACCATTTCTCCAGTTAGACATTTAGTTTGTATAATTGGCATGTACTGTTTTGGTCTGCTGAACATCCTTTCCTTTTTCTTCAGGTAATTACACCCTCTTACCCAACCTTCTCTTTGGAAAATTGTCCTTCCTTTTCCTCACATATTGTTCTGATAGTACCAATCATAGAACATTGGCTCCATCCTGACTCATGGGAAGGCATACGTCTCAGGCCAGGTAATCATAATTCCTGTGGTACTTTGGACCCAGTACCAAGAGTTCCCTTGTGACTCTGGTCTTCCCCACACTATATCACCTAAGATACAGTTGCTGTTAGTGACAGGCACCCTAACTAGCAATGGTTTTAACCTTAGGGGCCTTAACATTTATTTACTTTTTATTAAGTAAAAAAAAAACTTTCATTAAGTAAGTAAATGTTAATACTCCTAAGGTTAAAACCATTGTGTTCCCCAAAAAGATATGCTGAAGTCTTAATTCTCAGTACATATGAGTGTGACATTATTTGGAAATAGGGTCTTTGAAGATGTAATCAAGTCACTATAAGGTCGTTAGGGTGGGCCCTGATCCAATATAACTGGTGCCCTTATAGGATGAAAAAATGCCTTGGAGAGACAGAGACACACAGGAAGAAGATTATGTGATACCAGAAACAGATTAGAGTGATGCAGCTGCAAGCCAAGGAACAACAAGAATCAAAGGAAGCCACCAGAAGACAGGAAGAGGCAAGGAAGGATTCTCCCCTACAGATTCTCCCTTTCAGAGGCAGCAATGCCCTGCTGACACCTTCATTTTGGACTTTTAGCTTCCTGGACTGTGAGAGAATAAATGTCTGTTATTTTAAGCAATCCGGTTTGTGGTACTTTGTTGTGGCAGGCCCAGGAAACTAATATAGTAATGCATTAAGGTCTCACAAAATCCACAAGAAACAGAAAAGAAAACCTGTTGTTATAAGTGCATTGAGACAAACCGGTCAATGAAAGCAGAGGCCACAAAACCTAGTATTCATTCATTTAAAAATATTATTTAATGCTTATTATGTGCCAGGAAATGCAAGGTGGCAAAAGGCAGCATGACCCAAATAATGCAGTGCACAAACTTTGCTATAAGCATTACTACTATTATTGTGGTTTTAAACAGGTGTCACCATTTATTGAATACTTATTACATGCCCAACCCTATGTTTATTCTTTTCAAGACATTATCTCGGTCAGTTATCTCAACAACCCTATAAAACAGTACTGTTATGCTGATGTTCCACATTCCTAACAACAGGGAAACTGAAGCTCTCAACAAATGATTCATTTTATGTCTTGTTAAGTTAGAACTGCACATGCAAGGGAACCTAGTGACAGCCATTGGCACCTCAGTTTTTGGGAAAAGCCCAGATACATCTCCATGCTTCATGATTAATATAGTTGATCCATTTGATCCTTCTCAATGCATCAAAGACTCACAACAAACTTCTCTGCCTGCTGTGGGCACGGCCCAAGACTTTGGGTTCTGCATGTCGCACATCATGGGATCACAGTCTGTGTCCCCAGTCAGTCATTCTGACAGCAGACTCCACAGCAAATTCCTTTTGCAGGACTGCATGGGGACCAAGCCTCCATCACTTGCTGGTCAATTGAAGTTTATAAGCGTTCCACAATTTATACTGGCATTAATAACAGAGTCTGAAATCTTCCAGTCCCCAGTGATTGCATAACTCAATGCAGATTATGGTAAATATTGTCTCATATACATAGGTATATGAAAGCAACAATTAAAAATGTATGTTGAAATTAAAAATGTCTGAAGGTGTTTATGCTTTAGAGTTGAAGAATGCCAACCAAACTATGATACAGGCACTAATAGAAGATACTAATTGGAGTCTCCCCAGAATGGGTTCTCTATTTAAATATAACTTGGAAACACTACATAATAGAGGCTCTTTAAAGTACTGCTCTCAAGAAACCAATTTAACAAAGCTTAGCTCAGCATTTTTTATGCTTATTTTCACTTAGATATGTGTGTGTCTCTCTCTTTCTCTGAATTATGTGAATTATACATTAATGTCCTTTAGCGCAGTGTTGCAGGACATTAGTTATGAATAAGTTAAAGTGCATTGTAAAAGTTTCCCTAAGATTCTTGCATGAAAATAACAAGCAAGATAATGGTGGGGAGCATTCTAGGAACAAGGATCTGGCCACACATTGCAAAATCTGGGTAAAGGTTCATTGGGAGGAGGATGGGTCCTTAATGATATCCAACAGGTGTGACCATATTATTTTTGTTTCAGTATTGTAAATAAAAACCATATCACATTATGACATTTTTCGTAACTTATGGTCTTGAATTTTAGCAACTCTAAAAATGTTTGAAAAAATACAATTTCTCTCTTAGAAAGGAACTCCTTAACTAAGCATACTGCCACGACCTGGTGTTGGTGTCTCACAACCATGGGTTCCAAATGATAAGGCATAAACCAAAGGCTTAGTTGAAGTAACCACAAACATTTCTTCCCCATTTAATATTGTGTTAATCCATTTTCACACTGCTATAAAGAAATGCCCAAGACTGGGTGATTTATAAAGATAAAAGACTTAATTGACTCTCAGTTCTACACGGCTGGGGAGGCCTCAAGAAACTTACAATCACAGCAGATGGGGAAGCAGGCACCTTCTTCACAAGGCGGCAGGTGAGAGAACTGTGTGAAGGAGGAACTGTCAAACACTTATAAAATTATCAGATCTCATGAGAACTCACTCGCTATCATGAGAACAGCATGAAGGAAACCAACCCCATGATCCAATCACCTCCCTCCCTCAACACACGGGTATTACAATTTGAGATGAGATTTTGGGTGGGGACACAGAGCCAAACCATATCAAATTAAAGATATAAGTCTTCGTTAATATAATTTAGTGAAAACTGTTCAACTAGGCAGTTCAAGGGGGGTTCACTGAGGAGGTGGCAGTGGAGCTAAGTCTCGAATGATGAGTGAGAGAGTTTCCCAGTAGGAGAAGAGGAAAGAACGTATTTAAAGGCACAAAGGCCTAAAAGATGACAGGAAGCTCAGAGACTGGTAATTAGCTTTGCAGGGTTGAGGCATGGATTGGTAGGTGTATAGGATGGGGGTGGACAATGGGAGTGAGGTTGAAGGGTAGGTTGATGTAAGCTTAAAAAGCCTACTATAGGATCCAGATCCACCATTGAATTGGCTGTGTGATCTTTGTTTATGTGTCATCTACCTTTTGAATTGGCTATGTGATCTTTGTTTATATGTCACCTACCATTTCCAGACCTTGTATATTTAGTTAAAAGCACAAATTTTGGAGAAAGATTCTCAGGCTTTAACACATATTCATTCTATGATCTTAGACCAGTTACTTAACCTCTCTTGGCTTCAGTTTCAACTTCTTTAAAATAGATGAAACACTGTTGAAAGGATTAAATGTAGTAATACATGTGCTTGACACAAGATAAACATATGTCAACGTTTGTAATTGTTGTTGATGATGTTATTGCATTATCATTATCATTATATTTATCATTTGAAAGGATATGCTGAGATGGTGTATATGAATGCGTTTGGTAAGCTTAAAAGCAGAATATAATTATCATGCCAAATAATCTGTTCATTATCTTATATATCAGTGGATCTTCATCAAAGCTGCCTGCTGGACCAGCACAAATGTCTGCACAGACAGTGCAGTGCAAACATCCAGAGGCACCATTCACTCAAGTCAGGAGCGACGGAAATGTTCTCAGCATTGGTGGGAGTGTTGGTCACACACGTATATACATATGTCCAAAAGCTAATAAAACTGTTCACTTAAGACCTGCGTATTTAAAAAAAAAAAAAAATTTAATCACAGCTTAGAGCCATAAGCACTTCCTGGAAGTTCAGGCTTGCTTCAGATCAAAGCAGCCTCTGGGCTGCTCACTTTGAGTGGCTATCCTCATGACCCTCTGGTGGAAAGACCTTAAATGACCTTTTTCTCTCCATTTCTACCAGGTCTCTGTCTCTCCAGGCAAAGAAATGAAGCAGGAAAACCCATCTTTTTGTTCCTAGGTAAGAAGAGGTTTGGCTCAATCTATTCCTTTGAATCTCCCCTCTTTTCACAGTTGGCTGGAGGTATTTAGTCTGTCTCACTCACCTTAGGACAAGCTGTAAGTTCCCAAATTGTCTCAGGTTTCAGGATGCTTTTTTGAAAAGTCCATTTCTCTTTTAAAAAACAACACCTTAGAAAATCCAAGAAATTTATTTTTAACAGATTTTTAAAGTAGTGTAAATCACCAGTACTTTTCAGCAGGGCACAATGTAAGACTCGGCCATCATTATCAGTCAAGGTACTGGGTCTGCGGTGAGCCGGGCACCGAACAAAGCAAGAGGCACAAATTAAGGACGTTTTCCGGGCTAAGCCCCTGGTGGGCAGGAGCCCCATCTGGCTAAATTGCTTTGTGCCACACAGAAGAGAAGAAACGAGTGGTTTTTTGTATTAGTGATGGCTATATGCTTGTTGCAGGCCTATAGAAGTGAGCAAAGGCCAGAATTGTCTGGGGTGTTTGACAGAAGGTTTTCTTGGGGCTAACTGAAGACCTAAATCCTCAAGCAGGTTGAAATTTCCTGGCAAAGGAATCAGGAAAAAAAGATGAGAATTACCTCTGAGTTCCAAATGCCTCACAGAATACACACTGATTTGTTTATGATTCTTGAAAGACACACCATCAACTCCTAATGGTTCCAGAAAAACTGGGAACAAGTGTCGGTTATAGAGAGGTGTGGGTAAGCAGCTCCCCACACCCAAAGCCCCAGAAGAAGCCCACCGTTCCTCTTTTCATCTACCCAGCCCTCTTTCATCCAAACTGCATTTTCCTGACTACACCCCAGTATGTTTGAAGAGAGATCACCAAGCAAAACGGTTGTGTGGGTCTTCCTTTCTCCTTTTCTTCTCTCCCTCTTCCCTTCTCCCTCCCTCCCTCTATTTCTCTCTCTCTCTCTCTCTCTCCTCTCCTCTCTCTCTAAACCTTTTACACTGCAGTTGAACAAGCCCCTGGATAAAGACTTTATCCAAAAACCCCCTCTTTAAAGTTATTTCAAATTTCTCTGCAAGGCTTTCAGAAATCTGTTTGTTTGAGGGCAGAATTAGATGTGACCGGCGTTTTATTGTGACATAAAACCATATTTCTTCCCTGGAAGATTAAAAAATAAAATCGGTTAATAAGAAAAGCTGTCAGCAACAGAAAATGGCTGACATAATCCGTTTATCCTCCGAGCAATAAAGATATTGGTCCTTGGGAGTCTATCCTCTCTCTCATGTTATTTCGCCCAAAACATTATCTTCCCAGCATTCTGATGGATTAAGAAGTCATATGGGAGATAGCAGGGAAATGACAGATACAAAAAAATATATAATATCCTTTCATTTCCCCTCCTCCCTCCACACTCACTCATATTCCCCCTCTCCTTTTCTCCCTCCCCCCACCCAAAACACACACACACACTTTATTTTCTTCTCTTTTCCCTCTCCCTGACACCCTCCCATTTTTCTCACTCTTTGGAAAAGAAATAGATCTTCCTTTACCCACAATCCAATACTCTGATAATCCTAATAGGGGTGATGATGCAAAGTGGCTCCGAAGTCCATTCCTGCAGTGTGGGTGTGTGTATGTATGTCTGTGTGTGTGTGTGTTGGTGTCAGTGTGGGTGTTTGTATTTATGTGTGTGTGTGTTGCTTGCACACATCTACATAAACACAGTCAAAAGAAGAGATGAACCCTTGATAAGGGTGATGAACACCTAGCAGGAAAGAGAGTTAAGCACATTTAGCCACACTACTAGATTTTTAATCTAGTAGTGTGACAATAGCATAAATTTCAGGCACAAGGCTGAAAGCAGCAAAGCTAAAGAAAACAATAAAAGGAGCTTTGGAGAGGCTACAATTAAAATATTGTTTGGGTTTTAAGAGATTGATAAAACTGTAAAGAAACGGTAAAAGAAAAAGCACTGTGTGGCCAAACTTGTTTTCCTCGTTTCTCAATCAATGATGCCATCACCCATTTTTCCTCATGTACATGCAGATTTTTCCACACGAAATTTTCCTTCTATTGTTCTAGGGAAAAGATTCTTGAGATTATCCATTAGAACCCTCAGAATACTTTTTAAACTGTCTTACAAATAATCCCCCCTTCCTGGGATGTAAGGGAGAGATAACGGGAATGCAAATAGAAATTGGACAATGTCTCTAAAAGGTGCTCTTCTCTCCCCACTCCCCCTTTTTTGAGGCATAACTGACAAATAAAAAATTGTATATGGTTGAAGTGTGTAATGTGATGATTTGATATACATGTACATTGTGACATGATTACTACAATCAGCTTAATTAAAGCACCTTCTTCTGTTTAGCAAGCTATTATTTTTTCCACCTGAGTCTCACTACTCTCCTTTCTAACTCTCCACTTCTCTCAGGTGAAAAATGAGCACTTAGGCGAGTCCTATGAATTTTTGTCAAAGAACTAAATGTTTAGAGTCACACTGGCCAAGCTTTAGCTATGCTTCATGGGAATTTGACCAAATGAGTTTACTGCTGGCTGGCATGTGTGCTCTGCTAGGTAAGATGACAGGAAGCTGTAGAAAGAATAATAAATACCAACAAGGAGATGGTGAACTCAGTAAATGATTATGGAATGGAGCATTTCTGGAAATGATTTTCAATGTGTCCATGAAAGCAAACAATTATGTATACGTGTGTGTATATATTTGTATGCATATATAGATATCATAAATGTCTATAAATAACATAAATATACTCACAATTATTTTTAAGTTTTATCAGTCCATCCTTGCCCAAGTTACCAGAATCAGAAAATAATAAAATGCACCATTTGTCTAAGAGCTAATCCTCAGGTGTGTCTGCACATGGGTGCAGGAGTGAGAATGGCCAAGTTGACCAAGTTAAAGGTAAGCGAGGAGGTGAAGTGAGGGAGAAGGATAATGTGGTTTGAACATTTCACTCCACAAATTACTCCTTTTTTCTTCGCTAAAGCATTTGACAATTTGCAAATGACATAATGGAAATGCCATCAGCGTGCTGGAAAACAACTTTTATTTCCTTCAATTCATATACTTCTACTTATTCATATCTTTCTGCAGCAAAAGTCTTTTGAGATCATATTTTTCTATACATTTCGAAAGCAAGTTGCTACTGAAGGCTTTAATTGCATTGTACAAGATACACTCACATAAAAATAATGATACCTACTCAAAACAAATATACACATTTTATTATAGCAAAATATCTTTATTTAAATAGCTGTAAAACCAAATGTTGAGCAAATATCTACAGCAATTAAAAACAGAGTAGATTCATGAACCACAATTAGTGAAGCTAAATATTTAACTGAAGAAGAGGATGGTCCTCAATTACGAGATTTTAGTGCATAAAAGCTGCTTGAATTTTAAGTGTGCTTGAATTCTATAGCATGAAGCTGGGATCGTCAAATATTCTCATGTGATAGTATTGATGATTGAAACAGAAACTCTGAATTAAATTCCTCGTTGACAAGCTACTATGCCTAAAACACAATTCATTTGTTACTTCATTGAGTATGTTATTGTCATTGTGTTAAACCAGGCATCATAAATCATTCTAATGCAAGGTTTAACATGGCCATAAGCCACTGCTAGGAATTGACTAGGAATTAGCTTGGAATTGATTACAATCCCTGGATTATACACTTTGCCTGTGACATTTATTCATTCTTCATTCAACAAACATTTACTGAGTGTTCACTGTACACTAGGTGCTATGCCTAGCAGTTGGGATCTGCAGATAAACAGGACAAGATCACTGACCTCTGAATGCCACAAACTGGCAGGATGGACAGACCAGAGACAGGTAATGACACCTCAGTTTGTTGGTTGCTCTGGTAGAGGAGATGAAGGGCTGGGGGCACAGGGGTCATCTAACAGAGATGAGAGCTTCCATCTCAGCTTGGGGATAGTCGCATGAAAGCCTTTTCTTTACACACCACTAGCCTTCTCAAGTCTCCACCACCATCCTGATTTTGAGATACAGATGCCAGTGTCTCCTCCCAGAGCCCTTCCAGGACATTCCTGCAGGGAAGTTTACAAGAAGTCACTCTGGTGAACACATACTGTACCTCTGTTGTGGTTTACCTGCTCGTCACTTGTCTAACCAAGTAGCCCTAAAATAATGACAAACAAAATGTAAGATGAGGCAGGTTAAACATAAATATGGATATCCTTCCTAAAATTACTTTAAAAATTGAAAGTATGCCAGATTATTTTTGTTACAAAAATTATAAACACCAAGACATTTCTAATACCTGGGTTGAATCCATCATAACACTGATAACACTATATGGAAATTCGAATATATCTATCGCTCTCCTTCTGACACTGAGATCCTTGGGAACCAGAATGGCTCATGGTAGGTGGTCTATAAATGTCTGTCATATTCAGTCAAATGCAACAGTTTTCTAATTAATGGAAAGTATGAGCCACCAATGATGAAAAAGGATCAGTTTGTCAAAAACAGTTACTTTGTTCCAATGACTGTCATAGTAAGATTGCCAGGCAGTTGGTCTATATATGTAACTCTTCATCTGTATTTGGTTCTATTTAATTAAAGTATTCAGTTTTACAGAAGGTTACCAAAATACTTTGTGTTACAAATTCAGACAAGTAATTTTAGAATACAATATAATTCACCTAATACTAAAACTAAATGGGCAGGATTAAATCACTGATGGTTTAGGAGGCAAGTCCCTGTAAAGACCAGGTATCACTTGCTTAGAGAGTGTGCAAATGCCAGCTAACAACATGTTTTCCATAAGTTATCAATGGAGTAAAAGACTATTTCAAAATGAAACCCCAGATTTGTTCAGGTCTACCTGCCTTCTTCTGGGAGCTGGTTGGCAATTTCTTTTCTTAGGAAACTTCCTGATAATATGAATTTGACTGAGCACACCCAGTAGTATATAGATAACTGTATGCTTTTATGAAGAAAGTATTAATACTATGATCTGGAAACTCTACTAAGCATTCATTTAGTCCTTACCACAGTGCTGTGAGTTGGTCACTATAATCATAGCCAATTTACAAACGAAGAAACTAAGACTTCTCAGAGCCAGACCTGGGATGCTATCTGTCAGATGTCAATGTTCTGACTCTTAATTACCATTCCATACTATCTTCACTGAGCTGATTTGCAGAAATATTATGTAAACCTTGCAGAATGTAAGAGTTTCTTCCTGGTTGCATAAAACTTGAGAGGAAAAATGTGAATGCTATCCTCACAGCCTTCTCTCAGTGATTTGGCTTCAATTTTTTTTCTGTCTGGATGTCTCAAGGTCTTTGTCATCCACTTTCTTTGCTAATCTATTGGTGTTCTTTTTTTCTACCCTGCCATCAAGCAAAGGCCAGTCCTTACCCCTGGTCAGTCAGTAAGGACCTGCCATGTGTCTAGCTCTGTGATTGGTGGCACAGGGAATCAAGATAAATGTTGAGGGGAAAAAAGTCTAAGTGAGCTGCAGTTCTAAAAAAACATTCTAGATCATGGATATAAAGCTGAAATGAGGAAACATGGAAACAAGGTTTGTTTCCAAGGTTGCGATTGGACCTTATCTATATGCCTTCTCTCTTCCTCTCCTTTATTTTTATAATTATTTGCTTTAACTAACTTTTGCAGCTAACTGAAAACTCCTGATAAATAAGCTTCTGTATGTACAGCTAGACAAATGTTAAGGGCCTGAGGCCAGTCGGAGGAAAATTACTGGAGGCCTTAATGAAGACACAAAGAAACTTCCAAAAGTGTCATGAGTGGATTTGAAAAGTGAGAAGAAAGTATTTTATGATAAATTTTTAATATATTTTATTTAAATATGTTTTAAGTAGAAAAAGTACACATAATTTTAAAAGTCTTCCAGAAATAGGCTCAAAAGAACTGTTGGATGTCTGATATGAAAAAACAGTGCATTCTGTATAGATTTAACTAACTTACAAGATAATTTCCAGCTTGAAAGAGATAAGTAAATAAGTCATTGCCACATTTCAAAAAAATATATCCTGAGGGGACCTAGACAAGATGGCCAAATAAGAACAGCTTCAGTCTACAGCTCCCAGCAAGATTGATGCAGAAGGTGGGTAATTTCTACATTTCCAACTGAAGTACCCAGCTCATCTCACTGGGACTGGTTAGAGAGCGGGTGCATCCCATAGAGGGTGAGCAGAAGCAGGGCAGGGCATTGGCTCACCCGGTAAGTGCAGGGGTTGGGGAACTCCCTCCCCTAGCCAAGGGAAGCATAAGAGACTGTGCCATAAGGAATGATGCATTCCAGCCCAAATACTATGCTTTTCCCACAGTCTTTGCAACCCACAGACCAGGAGATTCACTCAAGTGCCTACACAACCAGGGCCCTGGGTTTCAAGCACAAAACTGGGCAGCTGTTTGGGCAGACACCAAGCTAGCTGCAGGAGTTTTTTTCATACCCCAGTGGCACCTGGAATGCCAGCAAGACAGAACCGTTTACTCCCCTGGAAAGGAGGCTGAAGCCAGGGAGCAAACTGGTCTAGCTCAGCAGATCCCACCCCAATAGAGCCCAGCAAGCTAAAATCCACTGGCTTGAAATTCTCACTGCCAGCACAGCAGTCTGAAGTCAACCTGGGACACGTGAGCTTGGTACAGGGAGGTGTGTCTGCCATTACTGAGGCTTGAGTAGGCAGTTTTCCCTCACAGCATAAACAAAGCCACCAGGAAGTTCAAACTGGGTGAAGACCACTGCAGCTTGGCAAAGCCAGAGTAGTAGGACTGTCCCTCTAGATTGCTCCTCTCTGGGCAGGGCAGCCCCAGTCAGGGGCTTGTAAATAAAACTCCCATCACCATGGGACACCGCACCTGGGGAAAGGGGTGGCTGTGGGCACAGCTTCAACAGATTTAAACATTCCTGCCAGCCAACTCTAAAGGGAGCAGCAAATCCCCCAGCACAGTGCTCGAGCTCTGCTAAGGGACAGACTGCCTCCTCAAGTGGGTCCCTGATGCCTATGCCCCCTGACAGGTAGACACCTTCCAGAAGGAGTCAACAGACACCTCATACAGAAGAGCTCTGGCTGACATATGGCACGTGCCCCTCTGGGACAAAGCTTCCAGAGGGAGGAACAGGCAACAAATTGCTGTTCTGTAGACTTCACTGGTGATACCCAGGCAAACAGGGTCTGGAGTGGACCCCTAGCAAGCTCCAGCAAACCTGCAGCAGAGGGGCCTGACTGTTAGAAGGAAAACTAACAAACAGAAAGGAATAACATCAACATCAATAAAAAGGACGTCCACACAAAAATCCCATCCAAAGTCACCAACATCAAAAACCAAAGGTAGATAAATCCATGAAGATGAGGAAAAACCAATGCAAAAAGGCTGAGAATTCCAAAATCCAGAATGCCTCTTCTCCTCCAAAGAATCACAACTCCTCACCAGCAAGGGAACAAAACTGGATGGAGAACGAGTTTCACAAATTGACAGAAGTAGGCTTCAGAAGGTGGGTAATAACAAACTCCTCCCAGCTAAAGGAGCATGTTCTAACTCAATGCAAGGAAGCTAAGAACCTTGAAAAAAGTTGGAGGAATGGCTCACTAGAATAACCCAGTTAGAGAAGAACATAAATGACCTGATAGAGCTGAAAAATATAGTATGACAATGTCATGAAGCATACACAAGTATCAATAGCCAAATCGATCTAGCAGAATAAAGAGTATCAGTGATTGAATATCAACTTAATGAAATACAGCATGAAGACAAGATTAGAGAAAAAACAATGAAAAGGAATGAACAAAACCTCCAAGAAATATGGGATTATGTGAAATGACCAAACCTATGTTTGATTGGTGTACTTGAAAGTGACAGGGAGAATGGAACCAAGTTGGAAAACACTCATCAGGATATTATCCAGCAGAACTTGCCCAACCTAGCAAGACAAGCCAACATTCAAATTCAGGAAATACAGAGAACACCACAAAGATACTCCTCGAGAATAGCAACCCCAAGACACATAATTGTCAGATTCACCAAGGTTGAAATAAGGAAAAAATGTTAAGGGCAATCAGAGAGAAAGGTTGGGTTACCCACAAAGGGAAGTCCATCAGACTGACAGTGGATCTCTCAGCAGAAACCCGACAAGCCAGAAGAGAGTAGGGGTCAATTATCAACATTCCTAAAAAAAAAAATTTCAACCCAGAATTTCATATCCAGACAAACTAAGCTTCATGAGTGAAGGAGAAATAAAATCCTTTACAGACAAGCAAATGCTGAGAGAATTTGTCACCACCAGGCATGCATTACAAGAGCTCCTGAATTGGAAACACTAAATATGGAAAGAAAATACCAGTACCAGCTACTGCAAAAACATACCAAAATGGAAAGACCATTGATACCATGAAGAAATTGATTCAACTAACAGGCAAAATAACCAGCTAGCATCATAATGACAGGATCAAATTCACATATAACAATGTTAACCTTAAATGTAAACTGGCTAAATGCCCCAATTAAAAGACACAGACTGGCAAATTGGATAAAGAGTCAAGACCCATCAGTGTGCTATATTCAGGAGACCCATCTCATGTGCAAAGACACACATAGGCTCAAAATAAAGGGATGTAGGAGTTTTGTGGGGTTTTTTTTTTTTTGTATTATACTTTAAGTTCCAGGGTACATGTGCACAACACACAGGTTTGATACATAGGTATACATGTGCCATGTTGGTTTGCTGCACCCATCAACTCGTCATTTACATTAGGTATTTCTCCTAAGGTTATCCCTTCCCTAGCCCCCTACCCCACAACAGGCTCTGGTGTGTGGTGTTCCCCACCCTGTGTCCAAGTGTTCTCATTGGTCAGTTCCCACCTATGAGTGAGAACATGCGGTGTTTGGTTTTCTGCCCTTGTGATAGTTTGTTGAGAATGATGCTTTCCAGTTTCATCCATGTCCCTGCAAAGGACATGAGTTCATCCTTTTTTATGGCTGTGTAGTATTCCATGACATATATGTGACACATTTTCTTTGTCAAGTCTATCATTGAAGGACACTTGGGTTGGTTCCAATCTTTGCTATTGTGAATAGTGCCACAATAAATGTACATGTACATGTGTCTTTACAGTAGCATGATTTATAATCCTTTGGGTGTACACCTAGTAATGGGATTGCTGGGTCAAATAGTATATCTAGTTCTAGATCCTTGAGGAGTCGCCACACTGTCTTCCACAATGGTTGAACTAATTTACATTCCCACCAACAGTGTAAAAGTGTTCCTATTTCTCCACATGCTCTCCAGCATCTGTTGTTTCCTGACTTTTTAATGATTGCTATTCTAATTGGCATGAGATGGTATCTCATGGTGGTTTTGATTTGCTTTTCTCTGATGACCAGTGATGATGAGCATTTTTTCATGTGCCTGTTGGCTGCATAGATGTCTTCTTTTAAGAAGTGTTTGTTCATATCCTTCACCCACTTTTTGATGGGGTTGTTTGTTTTTTTCTTTCTCTTGCCTGTTTGCCCTGGCCAGAACATATCTTGTCTGGTTTCAGTTTCACAGCTACACAGCAATTTTGCTTCAAGGTGAATAATGCCTCAAGTCTCACCCACATCTGATTTTGAAATTTAGATGTGACCTTAGACTTTAGAATTGATGCTAGAATGAGTAACGACTTTGGGGGCTGTTGGGATACAATTAATATATTTTTCATGAAAGAAGGACATACATTTTGGGATAGTGGGAGTGGAATCTTATGGACTGAAATTTTGTGACCTTTCAAAATTCCTATGTTGAAGTCCTAAACCCTAGGGTGGCTGTATTTGGAGAAGGAATCTCTAAGGAAGTAATTAAGATTCAATGAGGTCATAAGGGTGGGGCCCTGATCCAATAAAATCAGTGTTCTTATAAAAAGAGACAATAGAGAGGTCACTTTGTCCACAAACGTGCACTGAAGAAAAGTCATGTGACAACATGGCCCCAACAGCTGTCTATCAGCAAGCTCGGAAGGGAGACTTCACCAAAAACCAAATTTACCAGCACTTTGGCCTTGGACTTCCCAGTCTCCAAAACTGTGTGAGATAAATTTCTGTTCTTTAAGTACTCAGTCTGTGGTATTTTGTTATGGCAACTCAAGCTGACTAATGCACCATGTTAAATGGCAACAAGATTCACACACAGTGCAAGTTTGTGGAGGTTTGGGGACCTGAGAGGGAGTAAAGAACAAGGTCTATTTATTCAATGAGGTGATTCCAGGAAAGAAAGAAAAAAAGTAAAAGTAAGACACCTCTGAATTCATGCAGGTGTGTGCATTTGGCTTCCGATGGTGTTTCTTGTTGTTGTTGTTGTTGTTGTTGTTTTGAATAGACCATCTTTCTACACTACATTTCACTTGCTTCTGACATGTCCATCTCCCATTACTATGCTCTTTAGTCTGCATTGTTTTAACTCAGAGTGACTTTTAGGTCAAAATGAAAGAATTAGAGACATGGTGGCTCACTTCTATAATCCCAGCACTTCGGGAGGCCAAGGCAGGGTTCAAGAACAGCCTGGCAAACATCGTGAAACCTTGTCTCCACTAAAAATACAAAAATTAGCCGGGAATGGTGGTAAGTGCCTGTGAGGCAGGAGAATCGCTAGAACCCAGGAGGCAGAGGTTGCAGTGAGCTGAGAGCGCGCCATTGCACTCCAGCCTGGGTGACAGAGCAAGACTCTGTCTCAAAAAATAAATAAATAAAAAATAAAAGAAAGAAAGAATTAGCATAGGCATAAACTTCACTCTCTATTTCAAACACTAGAATGACTAAAAAATATTTTTAGGCTAAAAGACACACTCACTGAATTGACAAAAAACAAAGTTTGACATTACCAAATGTAAGAGAGAATGTAAAGCCATAGGATTTCTTTACACATTGCCTGTGTGAGTGTAATTTGGGGCAATCAACATTTTGGCATTACCCCCAAAGTTGAACACTCATATTCCCTATAACCCACTGATTCTATTCTTAAACATATACAAGAAACTTTGGCAGATGTATAACAGAATAATTTTATAGAAACACTGTTCATAGTTCTCAGTAGCAAAATCTTAGAAGCAACTCATATGTCATTGATAACAGAGTGGATGAATAAACAATGGTATATTTACAAAATGGATTATTATACAATGATCCAAACAAATGAACTACAGTCACTCAAAATGATACACGTGGATCTTGCATATTTAGTAGAAAGTGAAAAGGTTAGTCCCAAAGGATTATACACACTAATAAAATTTTGGGGGATGTAAAAAATAATTAAAATAAAAATATGCTTTATAAGATATGTATATGTCCATTAAAATTATATATAAAAAGGAAGGGAATGATGACTACAGGATTCAGAAATATGAGTGGAGGAAAGTGGATGTATTGTGAGGAAAACAACATTGCTAGATGTACATTATTGTCAAACACAGCTTTGTGGTGAGCAGAAAAGAAGGAAGGAAAGAAGAGAGAGAGAAAAAGGGAAAGGGATAGGAAGGGAAAGAAAGAAAAGATGAAATACATAAATACACAAACACACACGCATAAAAAATAAATACATACATATATAAACATAAGTGGTCCAAGGAGGAAAGTGTGTCATGAACCAAGCACTATGGTTAATCTAATTCTGTACAACTGAATTTTTTAAAAAAGCGAAATAAACAGCTATGTTCGAAAATAAGAGGAAAATCAAAATTAAGAGACTTGCAGATCAAAATAATGAGGGAACCCATAGCATGTCATCAGCCATAAAAATGGCACATCCATCAGCAAATGGAGGCGCCAATAGGTCCACCTACCTATCAATCAGGTGTTTCTGGCACCCGTAGTCCACATGTCCACAGCCAGGAAAGGAGTCTTGCTATGGGTCAGGGTCCAGAACTGCTCTATTTACACAGGGTCAGACTCCAGCTCTAACTTAAGGCGTAGTTTATAGCTATGATCCCCAGCTCCCCTGAAGCATTTCCTAGAATTTTTAACGTCAATGTATGCTGTAAATTTCTGAGAGGCAATTATAGAGCACAGTTTCCCTCATTTGACCACAGAATTCCTGTTGTAGCACTAGTATTAATATTTATTGGAACAAGTTGGTTAATGCTTTCTTGTAGTGTCAGCCCATCAGAGGCACTTCAGGGAATGTGATTAGCTGTGAGAAGGAGAGACTTATGATTCACCCCACAGAGTTCACCAGCCGTGGTGTTTACTATTTATCTTCACGGATTGGCACATAGTAGATGCTCATTAAATATTCATTGAATGAATGAATGCAAAATGAGTAAATGATAAAAAAGAAGAGGTCAAGAGCTAAAAGAAGTAGACAAGAAAAATATTCAAAGTATAAAGACTGAAGTGAAGAACAAGGAGATCTAGTTTGAATCTGGACTCCACCTCACTCCAGTTATATAACCCTAAGGAAATTCCTCAACCTTCTAATCTGTAAAATGGGGGTATCCTTACATTGCTGGTATATTGAGTGACATATATGCAATCAAATATGTAAAGCGTAATTCCTGGCGCATTGAAGGCCAATTAAATTTCAATTTGTAAAAATTATTTCCAATGAGTTGAAGAAGAAAGAGTAGCAGTGGCTAGAAAGTCATCTGTTAAATAAGAAGAGTGCCAATGTTGTGGAGCCAGAAAGGAGAACATTAAGGTGACAATTAGTACTATCAGATGTTCCAGGGAACTGGAAACACACTGATGGAATATGAAGATATTTTCTATTTCTACTTAAAGGCTCAACTAGGTTCTATTTAATGTGATTTTGAAGTTATATTCTGGCACAAGGAGGAGTTTCTTTGGTAACCTCAACTCTTACCAGAGAGCAATTTCATGACTAATGTTTTGAATATGAGTAGTTGCCAGGAAATAATTAGAATGAAAAATGACTAGAAAACACCCAGAATCTAGATTCCTAGTATAATGAATAACTTAGCACAACTCAGAAGTTAGCTGGTAAGAAAAACAGTTGTGGTGGAGTGTTTGAAGCAGCACAGATATGTGTCTCTGCATTCTCCACCATTTTTTGTTTAGAAGGGAGGATTTGTAATAGTCTCTTAGGTGTACCCTCACTCTGAGACCACAGTTTATGAATATCCTGGATAAGAAGCTATGCAGAAGACCTCCCTCCAACATCAGCTAGCTTGCTGCGGGAGCCCATTATCTAAGAATAGTCTCTAGGTCTATCTTCTGAGCAGTGTTGACTGGAATCTTGTGCATTGCTGTGTTGCCCTATCAGCAACATCTTGCCTCCTCTGATTAATATCATGCTCACTTGCCTTGGAAGTTACTTATCACAGAGTTGCTTGGGGAAGATTTTGTTCATCCTTAATCAGAAACTAATATTAGTGGATAAGATAGCAGAATGCATATAGAGTTGTATGGAATGTGCTTTAGAGTACACGTTTTCTTTTCTTTTTTAAATATTTTATTTTATTTTATTTTATTTTAAGTTCCAGGATACATGTGCAGGATTTGCAGGTTTGTTGCATAGGTAAACGTGTGCCACGGTGGTTTGCTGCACCTATCAACACATCACCTAGGTATTAAGCCCCACATGCATTAGCTATTTATCCTGATGCTCTCCCTCTCCCCACCCCCACAACAGGTCCCAGTGTGTGTTGTTTCACTCCCTGTGTCCATGTGATCTCACGGATCCCACTTACCAGTGAGAACATGCAGTGTTTGGTTTTCTGCTCCTGTGTTAATTTTCTGAGGATAATGGCTTCCAACTCCATCCATGTCCCTGCAAAGGACATGATCTCGTTCCTTTTTATGGCTGCATAAAAAGTATTCCGTGGTGTATATGTACCACATTTTCTTTCTCCAGTCTATCATTGATGGGCATTTGAGTTGATTCCATGTATTTGTTATTGTGACTAGTGATCCAATGAACATATATGTGCATGTATCTTTATAATAGAATGATTTACATTCCTTTGAGTATATACACAGTAATGAGATTGCTGGGTCAAATGCTATTTCTGGTTCCAGGTTTTTGAGAAATCGTCACACTATCTTCCACAATGTTTGAACTAATTTACATTCCCACCAACAGTGTAAAAGCATTCTTATTTCTCCATAGCCTCACCAGCATCTGTTGTTTCTTAACTTTTTAATAATAGCCATTCTGACTGGCATGAAATGGTATCTCATCGTGGTTTTGATTTGCATTTCTCTAATGATCAGTGACACTAAGCTTTTTCTTCTTATGTTTGCTGGCCGCATAAATGTTTTCTTTTGAAAAGTGTCTGCTCACATCCCTTGCCTACTTTTTAATGGGATTTTGTTTGTTTGGTTGGTTGGTTGGTTGGTTTAGTTTTTATAACTTTAAGTTCCCTGTAGATTCTGGATATTACATCTTTGTCAGATTGATAGATGGCAAAATTTTTCTCCCATTCTGTAGGTTGCCTCTTCACTCTGATGATAGTTTCTTTTGCTATGCAGAAGTTCTTTAGTTTAATTAGATCCCATCTGTAAATTGTTGCTTTTGTCGCAATTGCTTTTCATGTTTTCATCATGAAATCTTTGCCCATGCCTATGTCCTAAATGCTACTGCCTAGATTTTCTTCTATGGTTTTTGTAAGTTTGGGTTTTACCTTTAAATCTTTAATCTATCTTGAGTTAATTTTTGTATAAGGTGTAAGGAAGAGGTCCAGTTTCAATTTTCTGCATTTGGCTAGCCAGTTTTCTCAGCATCATTTATTAAGTAGGGAATCCTTTCCCCATTGTTTCTTTTTGTCAGATTTTTCAAAGACCAGATGGTTGTAGATGTGCATTCTTATTACTAAATTCTCTATTCTATTCCTTTGGTCTATGTGTCTGTTTTTGTACCAGTACCATGTTGTTTTGGTTACAGTAGCCCTATAGTATAGTTTGAAATTGGGTAGTGTGATGCCTCCTGCTTTGTTCTTTTTGCTTAATATTGTCTTGGCTCTACGGGCTCCTTTTTGGTTCCACATTAATTTTAAAAGTTTTTTCTAATTCTGTGAAGAATGTCAATGGTGTTTTATGGGAATGGCATTAATCTACAAATTACTTTGGGTAGTATGGCCATTTTCACAATATTGATTCTTCCTACCATGAATATGGAATATTTTTCCATTTGTTTGTGTCCTCTCATTTCCTTGAGCAGTGGTTTGTAGTTCTTCCTGAAGATGTCCTTCACTTCCCTACTTATCAGTTTTCCTAGGTATTTTATTCCTTTTGTAGCAATTTTGAATGGGAATTCATTTATGATTCGGCTCTCTGCTTCTCTGGTGTTGACGTATAGGGATGCTTGTGATTTTTGCACATTGATTTTGTATCCTGAGACTTTGCAGAAGTTGTTTATTAGCTTAAGAAACCTTTGGGCTGAGATAATGGGGTTTTCTAGATATAGGATTATGTCATCTGAAAACAGAGACAGTTTGACTTCCTCTCTTCCTCTTTGAATTCTTTCTTTCTCTTGTTTGGTTAACCTGGCCAGCACTCCCAATACTATGTTGAATAGGAGTGGTGAAAGAGGGCATCCTTGTCTTGCATCAATACACATTTTCTTATGTGGTTTGAGAAGCTATTATTTGAAAATATATAGTGTGAATGCAAGTTATTCATTAAAAATTAAAATAATAAACAGAGAAAAAATGTAAAATCTCCTTTCACCACCACCACATCCCTATTGCTGCCACTTCTCCACTTTTATCCCTCTCTGCTCCCAAGAGGTAGTCATAGTGTATGAGCCACTGGTGGACCTCTCTGTTATCGTGTCCTGACTTCTAACATTGATGCCAAAGAAGAGGATACATGATGTGGCTCAGGCTGGGCCACTTACAGTGTCACATCCCCCAATTACAGGGATTACTTCAGAAGTAGGCATGTGCTCCAAACAGGGCCATTTAGAGTTTGTTTCTGGGATTTATGTGTGGGTGAAAGATAGAAGCCTTCTTCTTTTTTCAACTTTTATTTTAAGTTCAAGGATACACGTGCAGGATGTGCAGGTTTGTTATATAGGTAAAAGTGTGCCATGATGGTTTGCTGCACAGATCACCCTATCACCCAGGTGTTAAGCCGAGTATCCATTAGTTTTTCTTTCTGATGCTCTCTCTCTTCCCATCCCCACCCTCCAACAGGCCCCAGTGTGTGTTGTTCCCCTCCAGGTGTCCATGTATTCTCATCATTCAGTTCCCACTTATAAGTGAGAATACATGGTAGTTGGTTTTTGTTCCTGCATTAGTTTGCTAAGGATAATGACCTCCAGCTCCATCCATGTCCATGCAAAAGACCTAATCTCATTCCTTTCTATGGCTGCGTAATATTCCATGGTATATACATACCACATATTCTTTCTCTAGTCTATCAGTGATGGGCATTTAGGTTGATGCCATGTCTTTGCTATTGTAAACACTGCTGCAGTGAACATATGTGTGCATGTGTCTTTATAATAGAATGATTTATATTCCTTTGAGTATATGCCCAGTAATGGGATTGCTGAATCAAATTGTATTTCTGCTTCTAGGTCTTTGAGGAATTGCCACACTGTCTTCCACATGGTTGAACTAATTTACATTCCCACCAATAGTGTAAAAGTGTTCCTTTTCCTCCACATCCTCACCAGCATCTGTAGTTTTTTGACTTTTTAATAGTAGCCATTCTGACTCGTGTGCGATGGTATCTCATTGTAGTTTTGATTTGCATTTCTCTAATGATCAGTGATGTTGGGCTTTTTTCCATATGTTTGTTGACCACATGTATGTCTTCTTTTGAGGAGTGTCCATTCATGTCCTTTGCCTACTTTTTAATGGGGTTGTTTGGTTGTTTGTTTGTTTTGTAAATTTGTTTCAGTTCCTTATAGATACTGGATATTCTGCCTTTGTCAGATAGCAAAATTTTTCTCCCATTCTGTAGGTTGCCTGTTGATAGTTTCTCTTGCTGTGCAGAAGCTCTTGAGTTTAATTAGTTCCCATTTGTCAAATTTTTCTTTTGTTGCAATTGCTTTTGGCATCTTCATCATGAAATCTTTGCGAAGTCTCAGGATACAAAATCGATGTGCAAAAATCACTAACATTTCTATGCACCAACAATAGACAAGCAGAGAGGCGAATCACAAATGAACCCACATTCACAATTGCTACAAAAAGAATAAAATACCTATCGATACGAGGGAAGTGAAGGACCTCTTCAAGGAGAACTACAAGCCACTGCTCAAAGAAATCAGAGAAGACACAAACAAATTTTAAAACTCCATGCTCATGGATAGGAAGAATCAATATTTTGAAAATGGCCATACTGCCCAAAGTAATTTATATATTCAGTGCTATTCCCATTAAACTCCACTGACATTCTTCACAGAATCAGAAAAAAAAACAAAAAAAACTATTTTAAAATTCATATGGAACCAAAAAAGAGCCCAAATTGCCAAGACAATTCTAAGCAAAAAGAACAAAGCTAAAGACATCACACTACCCTACTTCAAACTATACAGTAGGGCTACCATAACCAAAGCAGCATGGTACTGGTACAAAAACAGAGGCATAGACCAATGAACAGAATAGAGAATGCAGAACTGCAAGCTACGACCATCTGATCTTTGAAAAAACTGACAAAAAGCAGCAATAGGACTGGATTCCGGGACAAGATGGCCAAATAGGAAAAGCTTCAGTCTATAGCTCCCAGCAAGACCAATACAGAAGGCAGGTGATTTCTGCATTTCCAACTGAGGTAACCAGTTCATCTCATTGGGACTGGTTAGACGGTGGGTGCAGCCCATGGAGGGCAAGCAGAGGCAAGGTGAGGCGTTGCCTCACCCCGGAAGTGCAAAGGGTCGGGGAACTCCCTCCCCTAGCCAAGGGAAGCCATGAGGGACTGTGCCATGAGGAAGGGTGCTATCTGGCCCAGATACTATGTTTTTCCCACCGTCTTCACAACCCGCAGACCAGGATACTCCCTTGGGGGCCTACACCACTGGGTCCCTGGGTTTCAAGCACAAAACTGGGCAGACGTTTGGGCAGACACAGAGCTAGCTTCAGGAGGTTTTTTTTGTTTGTTTTTTTATTTTTTGTTTTGTTTTTTGTTTTTATTGTACCCCAGTGGCGCCTGGAACATAAGTGAGACAGAACTGTTCACTCCCCTGGAAAGGGGGCTGAAGCCAGGGAGCCAAGTGGTCTTGCTCAGCAGAACCCACCTGAACAGAGCCCAACAAACTAAGATCCACTGGCTTAAAATTCTGGCTGCCAGCACAGTAGGTGATTTTCCCCTCACAGTGTAAACAAAGTCACAGCCTGGAATTTTCCACTGGACAGAGACCTCCCCAGCATCACAAAGCCACTGTAGACAGAATGCCTTTCTAGATTCCTTCTCTCTGGGCAGGGCATCTCTGAAAGAAAGGCAGCAACCCCAGTCAGGGACTTATAGATAAAACTCCCAATTCCCTGGGACACAGCACCTGGGGGAAAAGGCGGCTGTGGGCGCAGCTTCAGCAGACTTAATCATTCCTGCCTGCTGGCTCTGAAGAAGGCAGCAGATCTCTCAGCACAGTGCTCAAGCTCTGCTAAGGGACAGACTGCCTCCTCAAGTGGGTCCCTAACCCCCATGCCTCCTGATGGAAAGACACCTCCCAGCAGAGGTCAACAGACACCTCATACAGGAGAGCGGCAGCTGGCATCTAGCAGCTGCCCCTCTGGGATGAAGCTTCCAGAGAAAGAGGCAGGCAGAAATCTTTGCTGTTCTGTAGCCTCCACTGGTGATACCCAGGCAAACGGTCTGTAGTGGACCTCCAGCAAACTCCAGCAGACCTGTAGAAGAGAGGCCCAACAGTTAGAAGGAAAACTAACACACAAAAAACAATAGCATCAACATTAACAAGAAGGACACCCACGCAAAAACCCCATACAAAGGTCACCAACATCAAAGACCAAAGGAAGATAAATCCATGAAGATGAGGAAAAGGAAACACAAAAAACCTGAAAATTCAAAAAACCAGAATGACTCTTCTCCTCCAAAGAATCACAACACCAGCAAGAGAACAAAACTGGATGGAGAATGAGTTTGATGAATTGACAGAACTAGGCTTCAGAACATGGGTAATAACAAACTCCTCTGAGCTAAAGGAACATGTTCTAACTCAATGCAAGGAAGCTAAGAACCTTGAAAAAAGGTTAAAGGAATTGTAAACTACAATAACCAGTTTAGAGAAGAACATAAACGACCTGATGGAATTGAAAAACACAGCACACAAACTTCATGAAGCATACACAAGTATCAATAGCTGAATCGATCAAGTGGGAGAAAGAATATCAGAGATTGAAGATCAATGTAATGAAATAAAGCAAGAAGACAAGATTAGAGAAAAAAATGAAAATAAACGAACAAAGACTCCAAGAAATATGGCACTATGAGAAACAACCAAACCTATGTTTGATTGGTGTACCTGAAAGTGACAGGGAGAATGGAACCAAGTAGAAAAGCACTCTTCAGGACTTTATCCAGCAGAACTTCCCCAACCAAACAAGATAGGCCAACATTCAATTCAGGTAATACAGAGTACACCACAAAGATACTCCTCTAGAAGAGCAACTCCAAGACACACAACCATCAGATTCACCAAGGTTGAAATGAAGGAAAAAATCTTAAGAGCAGCCAGAGAGAAAGGTCGGGTTACCCACAAAGGGAAGTCCATCAGACTAACAGCAGATCTCTCTACAGAAACCCTACAAGTCAGAAGAGAGTGAAGGCCAATATTCAACATTCTTAAAGAAAACAATTTGCAACCCAGAATTTCATATTGAACTAGTTTACAATCCCACCAACAGTGTAAAAGTGTTCCTATTTCTCCACATCCTCTCCAGCACCTGTTGTTTCCTGACTTTTTAATGATCGCCATTCTAACTGGTGTGAGATGGTATCTCATTGTGGTTTTGATTTGCATTTCTCTGATGGCCAGTGATGATGAGCATTTTTTCATGTGTCTATTGGCTGTATGAATGTCTTCTTTTGAGAACTGTCTGTTCATATCCTTTGCCCACTTTTTGATGGGGTTGTTTGTTTTTTTCTTGTAAATTTGATTGAATTCTTTGTAGATG